>NC_046375.1:31091285-31391285 GCF_011125445.2 Fundulus heteroclitus
GCCAGTCTAAAATATGAACTTCTTATTTAAAAGTGCTGTTAGTTTCAGCGCTGCTCCAGACCAGAAAGAGCTGAGCCAGAAAGCAAAGTTCTCAATCTACTGGTCAGTCTGCGTTCACACCCGTGCACCTACGATCCATGCCTCATGAGGTATAAATCATGACCAAAAGAACAAGATTCCAAATTCAAGCGGGCAAAATGAGCTTCCTCCTGAGGGTAGCTGGACTTAGCCTTAGATACAGGTTGAGGAGCTCTGTTATCCAGGGAGAGCTCAAAGTAGAGCAGTTGCTTCTCCACATCGAGAGGAGCCAGTTGAGGTGGTTTGGACATCTTCTCAGGATGTCCCCTGGGAGCTTTGATTTGGGGGGAGGAGGGTTTCCAGCCATGTCCCACTTGCAGGAGGCCCCGGAGACGGCCCGAAAACTTGCTGGAGGGACTAGTTATCCTGTCAGGCTATCCTGTTGCTCTAGCAACCCAATCTCAGATAAACAGAATAGGATGGATGGATGGATGGATGAATGTTATTTTCTTACTTAATGTAATGGAGACCATTTTTGCCTAATCTGTTTGTTATTGTTGAGTCACGAGCTCTGACCGTTATAATGACATGAGGTCTGCAGTGCTTTAGATGTTATTCTTTTGTGACCTCTTAGAGGAGCTTTGATTCACTTTGAGTTATAAGTGGGCTGGCCACTCCTGGGTAGGTTCTGCATAGTTCTATGTTTTCTCCATTTGTAGATTATGGCTGTCAGGCACTGTGGTTCCAGGAGTCCAAAACACTTTGGAGCCCTTGACTAATAAATGTAAGTTTCCTTGTTTCTCATCAGTTCTTGTATTTCGATGTAGAGGGGCATGATGTTTTGCTTTTAGAGATTTTCTTTTTGTTTACTTTGTTGTCAAACAGGTTCGATTTGAGTGATTTGTTGATTTCTACAGCTCAGGCAGTTTCTGGGTGTGGCTAGTTTCATTAAAATGCATTTTCAAAAAGTGTAGTTCAAAGTCTTTTAAATTTGAACCTGGTTAACCCATTTTGAATGTGGAGCCTGTATCCATTACTGTGAATAAGATGAAAGTTTTTCACCTTTCTGAACAATTAAAGACTTTTGCTCCATTAAACAGCAGACAGTTTTCTTGGGCCCAGTAGAGACTTCACTTTGAGGAAACAAATATTTCTCCTCATCAGCAACCTTATAACACTCTACAGAGCTGTGGATGAGAGGCTGTTGATGCAAGTGAGACATGGTTCTAACAAAGACAGTAACTATTTATCCAGCACCTTTCACGTAATAAAACCACTAAGTACTTCACAATAAGCAAGACTAAAACCAACAGAAAATAAAAACACAACAGAAAAGATAAAGACTGCATACATGCAACATGATACTAGAATAAAACCAGTTCAAATCTAGTCTCAATGAGTCTTCAACTGCTACTTAAAAGACTCAAAAGACAAGCGGCAAGATAGAGGCAACACATTCCACAATCCTGAAGCCACAGCTCTAAAGGACCAATCCCCTCAGGTCCTAAAATAAATAGTGGAACACTTAACAGGCTTTGACTGGAGGATCTCAAGCTACGAGAGAGGGTGTACTGGTCTAGATGGGACACTATTGTCATTTCAGTATCTACCCATTTTCACCATGATCTGACTTGGGGGTTGTCAAACAGAATGAAAAAAAAACAAGAAATGTTTAGATAAGAAAATAGGTTTTTTTTTTTTTTTTTGGTTTGTTTTTTTACCAACACAAACTTTGTAGCAATAGCAGATGACATCATATTACCCTCACACTGAATTCAGTTGTTGGTTATTAGGAGAATTATTCTGTATGTTTTCGTTTGTATGTCCTTACATACAAACTAAGATGAATTTATTTTGTTAGTGTCGCGATTTGTCTTGGATGAATCCAGAACCACAACACGCGGGACTAAAATTAATAGTCTTTATTGAGAGGATGAAGGGATGGTAAATGATGTATCCGGAGAGGCAGAACTGAACAGGAGCGGGACTGTAGGAGCTGACGGCCCGGGGCTCGAGAACAGAGAGCCACAGACAGACAGCAGAGTCCACAGCTTTACAGAGACGGGTAGCTGTGTTCACAGCTCTTCAGAGGCAGGTAGCCGTGTTCACAGCTCTTCAGAGGCAGGTAGCCGTGTTCACAGCTCTTCAGAGGCAGGTAGCCGTGTTTACAGCTCTTCAGAGGCAGGTAGCCGTGTTTACAGCTCTTCAGAGGCAGGTAGCCGTGTTCACAGCTCTTCAGAGGCAGGTAGCAGAGTCCACAGTTTCTCAGGGACGGCTAGCAGTAATCACAGCTCTTCCAAAATGACAAAGTTCAGAGCTTCTCAGAGACGACTGGCAGGACAACCTTAAACGAAAAAACAGAGGGCAGAGTTCCAAAGACACACAGATAACTGGCATGGAGAGGGTGTTGAATGATGACGGACCAGCGAAGAAATGAGCACAGAGGGAGGTTTAAATAGGAGAACTAACAGGTGGAAAGAGACTGACTGATTGATTAGAAAATGGCTAACAGGTGTGACTGACTGCAGAGGGAGTGAAGTGAAGGCAGAGTGAGAGAGGACAATGAAACTGAAAACTAACAATAAATAAAGTCAAAAACATAACTAAAAACCCAAACGAGGAAGAAAAGTGAAAACTAATGGAGAACAGAAGCCAAACCAAAACTAAACCATGACAGTTAGGATAGTGGAATACAAAGACAATGACGTGAGCTTGATGGAGTGAAAAAACAGATTTGATGAGGTCTCAAATAGGTTTAAATTAGTCAGATCACTGTGTTGCATGTGTGGAGCCACTGGGTTTCTCAAACCCAAATGAAATGTGGGTTAAAATTGGCCTATGAAGTCCTTGGACAACCATGGATGGATGGATGAGTATTTGTAGTGTTTTTAGAATATTTAATGATCACACACATAAACACACACCTGAGTAAAACAGTGTGTTTTAGTTGTGGTCGGTCAGAAAGAGAACCGGAAGTTGTTCTTGTTTATTCTTTATTGTGAAATAATATGAAGTATATCATATGCTGTGGCCTCTTATTTTTCTTCTTTTTAAAATGGACTGGAATTCTATGGCACTTTTCCAGTCCTTTTAACACTAGATTGGGGGTGTCCAAACTGGGATGTGGGTCGAAATAGTCATGTCAGAAGTACTCAAGGGCCAGAAATTTTTTTTTTTTTAAATAACTGATCTATAATAATGATTATTTTAAATAAACAAATAAGTCAGATTTTCATTAGGAATGGGATGTGTAAATCATTATAGATCTGAAATAAAAAAAATAATTTTGCTCATTTTCTTTAAAAGATGGTTATTAAGTGTTATGATATCTTTTTCTGGGATGAACCCGGACACAGCACGCACACACAGAGTCAGTTCTTATGAGTGAGTTTTATTGAATAGTGTGGAAGATGGATGATGAGACCAGAGTCTTTCAACGGACGGAGGTGAAGGGTGTAGAAGCTGGCCGGCAGGAGGAGTGTGGAGAGACTGACTGGGAGGAACTCTGGAGCCGAACACTGGAGAGCAGAACATCTGAGCCGAGTGCTGGAGAGCAGAGCATCAGAGCCGAGCGCTGGAGAGCAGAGCATCAGAGCCGAGCGCTAGAGAGCAGAGCATCAGAGCTGAGCGCTGGAGAGCAGAGCATCAGAGCCGAGCACTGGAGAGCAACACATCTGAGCAGAGCACTGGAGAGCAGAACGTCAGAACCGTGCAGTGGAGAGCAGAACATCAGAGCCGTGCACTGGAGGGCAGAACGTCTGAGCCGTGCAGTGAAGAGCTGAACATCAGAGCCGTGCACTGGAGGGCAGAACTTCAGAGCCGTGCGGTGGAGAGCAGAACGTCTGAGCCGTGCAGTGGAGAGCTGAACATCAGAGCCGTGTACTGGAGGGCAGAACGTCTGAGCCGAGCACAGGAGAGCTGAACGTCTGAGCCGTGTTCTGGGGAAAACAAACTGACGGAAAGTCTATGGGCTGACTGTAACAAAACCAGGTTGAACAGAGTCTTCAGGCTGACGGTAACAAAACGGAGCTGACAAGAATACTGGCAGAGAACTGAGCGGGAGTGAACGCTATGGACCGGCGACGGGAACAGAAAGAGGTGAGTCTTATAAAGCGGTGGAAACAGGTGGAAGCTGTTGCGGGTTAATTGCAGCCTGCCGATCAGGCTGCGCAGGAACAAGAGAGAGGCTCAGCATGCAGCCAATAAGCTGCATCCTGACATTAAGTAGAAAATTATTTAGGGCTTGATCAAAACAAACTGAATTATTTTCAGAATTTCTTTGAAAACACTTACTTTATTCAACTAATTTTAATACATGTATTCAAAGCTGATTTTAATGCACCTAACTCATAATTTGAGTAAAGTCATTGGATAGATGTGGTTATATTTACTATGAAATGAAAGAGAATGTTTGGCTCCATCCAAATATCCTTATTGAGTAAGGATTTTATTCAAAGCGGAAGCGCGTCAGTGGTCACCACGATAAGTGCTGTCCGATGTAGTGCCATTGAGCCATGATGAGAAAATAAAATCAGACTGGATTGGGAGCAACATGAGTTGGGACCCTCACAGGCACAAAGGACCTCCCCTCTAAGCAGGAGTTCCCTGTTGCTATAAATTTTTTCTTACACAGGACAAAGCTCAGTCTGCTTCTTCTTGCTGGAGCCCTTCAGGGGGGCTGCCCCCAGTCTTCACCTTCTTCTTGCCTGAGACAAAGGAAGAGGGAGACGGGCCTGAACCATGAGGCTGAAAGACAGAACCTTTACAGGAAAGCGGACTCCAGGCGGAGCTGGGAAGCCAACAAATGACCCACTTCCCCATGCTTAGGAAAATCTGCTGAAATTGTGGCTGTAACCAGGTCAGAGGACGCCACAGAGCCCAGGTCTCCAATCCCGACCACGTGTCAGCTCATGGCCACATGCCTCCAAGCTGTCCGACCATGCTGTCGGTTAGCCCATAGCTAACCGACAGCAATTAGTTAAGCTAATTTAATTCCATCCCATGCTTTTTGAATCAGATCTGCAATGAACAGGATTCACTGAAATATTCTGATTATGATAAACCACTTTTGTTCTGTATTTTGTTTGTTATTGCATGTAAATAGTTCCTTAGCTTAGTTTCGTTTTATCTTAATTTTGCTTAGTAGTTTAGTTAAGTTTCGCTAGCCTAATAGAGAGGATTTGTTAATCGAAATATTGTGTTAATTCAGATAAACAGCATTATATAGTAATGTTCTCTGGATGTTCATTTTGTTTCTGTTATTAAATTCTTGAACTTGAAGAGAAGTTGTCACTCTTTTATTCTATGTATGTGCAGGGTTTGCTGTTAACAGATCGCTAGTGCTCGAATTCATCCCTTTCAACCATTGTCCTGATATCAGCTTCAAAGCTGATCATCACCAGACAATACTTAACAAACAGAGAGTTATTTATGAAACATTAAATGACTTTAAACAGTGTATAGTTGCACAACACTGAATACTGCAGTCAGTATTGAAGGAAGTAGGAAAAGGAGCCTGTAAGCTCCCTCTCACAGTGAGTTTAGCTTAGGAACCCTGCAACATCTCTTTGTGCTAAGAAGCCTTGAGGTATCCCACAATTCTTTGCGTGACATGACCTATAAGCACAGCCCCCTCACGGAAATCAACGAAAATATCCAGAGAGAAGAGAGCACGCACTTTCTAGTTCACATACCAATCCTTGTGGATCGGTATGTGACGTACATTGATTTGCATCATCCATGTACGTTTCTGTCACGTAATGATTTCAGAGTCAAAGGCTGTCCGAAATCAGCACAGCAGTGCGAAGCTCCTCTCATAACCACGATAGAGTTCTTACAACTGACCCCGTAAAAAGTCAAGGAACAGTAGCGAGGAGCTATTGTTAAGGTATTTGGATGGTACTGTTGGCGATTTTTCCGGAAGTTTCCCCAAGTCCCTTTTTGAATAACAGGGCGTGCGCAAGAGCGTCTTACTTGCTCTTCCGCTCCTCAGGGGGATCGCGTGACATAAATCTCCGAAATCCACTCTGGTCTTATTTCTTTGTACTGAAGCCTTTCTCTTCTTCTCATAAACGTGTACGCAGTTTGCTTCGTGCGACTCTTAGCCATGTTCAAAATATACAGTGAGAGCAGCAGAGCTACAATGAACGGCTAACATCAAAGCTAACCGGATACATAAACACTAGAAGTGCGCAGCCTGCAAGTGGAAATTAACAAAGAACAATGACGGACACTGGCTTTTACGTGAGTGCGTCAGAATGATTAGCATGTGGGATTACCAATACGTAAGGTGATACCCCTGGAGGAGGGTACTCTGACAAAACCCTGACCGAACAGCAGGGATTGTTTGGAGTTTTTACAGGCATTTGGCTCCCACAGAGATTGATTCTTTTAACCTTGTTTTTCTGAATAAATAATGTATGGACTACTTTCAGGATGGACGTACCATTTTACCCGGTATAACAAAAAGTGTTTCTGAACAGGATTACCAACAATAGCTTTAAAACACAAATACTTTGTGTTGTACTTAACATTTTCAATTGCAAGATTTTAACCTGTGTGTAACAATTTTGCCCTGATTTAATATAAATAGTTCCCATCTGCATCAGCCAACTGTGCTGGTGGGCCAAATCCTTCTTCAAACAAAATCAGTGCTGGGGCCAAAAATGTCATATAGACACGTATCTGTAAGCACCTGGATCCAAGCACATGTAGTGGTAGGTGTTTGTGAAAATTTGCTTGTATACGTAAGGTTTGTTCAAAAGAAAAATGCCCAATAGTGGTTGTGAGGAGTGCAGACACCAGGGAGACCAGAGCCCCAGACATCCAAGAGGGCCCCCAGTGCAAAGGAGCCCAAGAAGGACCAACACATGGATAGCTGCCTCCCCATCCCAGTGAAGAGCAAAGGAGAGCCCCAGAAAAACCCCAGCAGGCACAGTGCAGAAACCCCTGGAGGCTCCAGTGACAAGCTTGCTGGCCCCACCGGCGCAACCAACAGGTCAATGAAATCCACAACTTCACTGCAAAAGGGAACTAGAAGTAATTTTCTTGAAATCAGTGTATTTGTCCTTGATTTCAGAGGCAAGTTTGAATGATCTGCCCATGGAATGGTTGCTTTTAAAATAAGAACAACTCTTTTCCATCATCTCATTTCGAGTACAGTATATCTAGTTACTGTTTTTTTCGGACTATAAGTCGCTCTGGAATATAAGTCGCATCAGTCAAAGAATGCGTCATAAAGAGGAAAAAAACATATATAAATCGCACCGGACTATAAGTCACATTTATTTAGAAATTTATTTCACACAATCCAAGACTATCTGGTAAGGCAATTTATTCAATTGCAAAGCCGCATTCACAATCGGCTAAATAATATGGAACATATGTGGGAGGTTGAACGGGTTAAATTAGCACAACAAGCCACCAACTCCAACCGGGAAAGTTCTCGTTATAGAATTTTGGGCTAATTATTAGCTTCATTAGCTTCTCCTTTTATTAGCTTCATGCCAGCCCAATAACAGGGTTCTGTCGTGGTCTGTTTATTTCGAGCTGCACCATGCAACGCTTCGCTTCATAACTGCATACTGAAACAGTGAAACAACATATGTACATGTGTTCAGTCCTTGTTGTTTAGAAGTTAATGTTTTAATTAATTTTTAAGTGGTGCAAGAGCAGCATATAGTTTTCACAGGCCTAGATCGCCCTCTTGTAGCTATTAGACAGTAATGTTTAGTACTTGGTTCATGTTGGTCAGTATAATTTACCATTTAAAATTGATATATAAGTTGCACCTGACTATAAATCGCACGATTGGCCAAATTATCAAAAAAGTGCGATTTATAGTCCGAAAAATACAGTATCTTATTTTAAGGGTCAAAATACTCATTCCACTGGCAGATAATCTTATTTACCTGCTCAAATTAAGGGCAATTGCACTCTTTTCAAGAAAATTTACTTACGTTTAGTTCCCTTTTTGCAGTAACTACTCTCCCCACTCAGCCACTGTTACCCCCATTTGTCTCATCCATACAAACCTACCCAGTTAATAATGAGGTAGCTTGGAACAAGGGAACACCTTGTGTTTGATGTGAATATTTGACAGACCTGGGCATTTCTTGGCCCGTGGGCCAGAGGCGGGACTTATCTGGGGTGAGGCGACTGTGCTGCACAATATTTATTGCTCTTGACTTGTCATCCCACAAATTGAAAAATAATTGTTTTTGCCTGGGTCAAATTCAGAGTCGTCAGAGAATTATTAGACAAGTGGGTTTTCTGAAAATGTTATTAATGCTGTTATTTAATGTCTGCAAAGAAACGCCACAAAAGGTCAGAATCACAATAAGCAAGAATGTTTCAGGGGTGAAACCTATATAATAACTCTACATTATGTTAGTGTTTCTTTCTCTGATGTGGTGGGACTTGTTTCTAAATTGAGTTATTTTTTTCATCTCTCTCTTTTTAAACTTGTTTTTTTATTATGACCAGTAACCGCAGATTGACAGCTGACACGGTTTTATGATAACAACCCCTCCACTTTGTTTGCAGTCTTTGGACAACAGCAAGTTTTTTTTATTTATTTTGTTACAAAAGCAAATATACAGTAGTTCTTTAACTCAGTCCAAATGCAAACAGCAAGACAGTAGAGTAAAGGCTGTCTGTTCTGCACAAAGCTGTCTTTGAGAACAAGGTCTTTGTTCTATTTGGAAGTAAATCTTTCTTTTTACCAGATGGTCCATCAGTTCCACCATGCCATAGTTAGTAAGTAAGTAAACTTTATATATCACTTTTCACAGGATAAAAACCACAAAGTGCTTCACAATAAAATAACCATAAAACAACACAAAATAAAATTATATTAAAAAAGTAAAACAGCATAAATGCAACATCATACCATAAAACTAGCTAAAAACTAGTTAAAAGCATGTCGGAACAAGTGGGTCTTCAACTGCTTCTTAAACGACTGAACAGAGTCAAGACAGCGTGAAGATAAAGGCAACGCATTCCACTGTCTGGGGGTCACAGCTTTAAAAGACTGATACCCTCTGGTCCTGAAATTTGGCTGGACGATCTCAAACTACAAGAAGGGGAATACAGTTGTAAAAGGTTGGTAATAAAAGCTGGAGCTTGGCCACTTTAGAGCCACTCAGGGCTCTGAATCTTTTTTAAATGAACTTAACCCCTTCTACTGTCTTGATATTGATACATTGAGAGGATAAAGCCCTGCCACTGATACAAAGGAAATCATTGGAAATGTTTATTTAGCATCAAAAGTTAGACCATAAACATGTTTTGGGTTTGGGATACTCTTTTTTTTTTTTTTACCATGGTTACACTCCAATCAGCATCTCAGGAGTAACACAGAGGTTCAGTCTGTTGACCTAAGATGCATTCACTCTTGAAGTCGAGCCACCTGATTTGGGCAAGACCCCACTACTTCACCTAGTGTGTATATATAGTTGCTTTCTGTTGGTTAAAGTGAGGTGGACTTGGGTTTACAGTTGAGCAGCTGAAAGCATGTTGCTGCCTCATGCTAACAAAGTGCATGTGTAAGAGGAGACGCATGTGCGTGTTACGCTAATATGGACATCTTGTTTCCTGATGCCCTAAGAGCAGGAAGTGATGAGGTTAGCTCCACAACAGAAAACAAAATGCCTGATGTTTAATAGCCACAGTTCCTGCACATCTCAAGTAAGCCCCCTTTTAGTCATTTTTTTGTTTTTCTTTTTTTGGATGTCAGCCCAGGCTTTAAAGCTGATGTTCATTGCTGTTGTAAGAGTGTGGGCCACAGCAACAGCAAGACTGTCAGAGGTGTGGATGATTATGGAAATTGTTTTTGAATTTGTATTCTCTGTCTTATTTATTTTTCACCACAAAAAAGACAGAAGTGATAAAAGCCAACTGTGAGACTTTGAATCTCCCCCACAAACACACCTCAGATGTTGCAAATATAGATTTTTATATATAGATGACTATAGTCAAATATGGATGAAAAAAGTAATCTGTTAGGTTTTTTGGTAACAATTTATTTTTAGTTATACATGACAGACCTCAACTGAAGAGAAGCAGGTGTACCACAAGGGACTGTAATCCCACCATTCTTTTTCATTCCTTTTCAGTTTGTACTCCTTAGACTTCCACTACAAGTCAGAGTTCTCCCAAATGCAGAAATACTCAGATGATTATTCAGTTGTATTAGAGGCGAACAAATGATTGGTTACATGTAGATTTTAATTTTTATTTATTTATTTTTACATGTAGGCCTAATTTATCATTGGCAAAGGACAACCCAGTAACTTGATAGCAGATTAAATCAGAGGCTTATCCTGATCTTTTTTTTTTTTATGTAAACAGAGTATGGCATGTCCTCTGTGACGTCATGTTCATAACCACAATTGTAATGAAACAAGCTAAATTTAAAGGCTGAAAATTTAATGACCTGCCCTGCTTCACGCATCACACACTGGGCAGTTTTTCATCAGCGTTAGAACACTTAAACTTTGAATAAAGTTTCCTAAAATGAGTCCATGTTTAGGGTTGCAGAAACCACATTCTGCAACCCTGTGAATACCCTGTCAGTCATACCCTGTCAATATCAGTATCCTGTTTCTGTATTACAAATATGGAGGAAAAAACATAAAGCACATTTAATGTTGAAGCTTACAGGCCATCTGGAAGCTGTTGAAAATAATGCAAATTTTAGTGCAGTAAGTGTAGCCGAAGCAATCAGTGTTTCTACACTGTGTTTGTGTGTGTGTGTGTGTGTGTGTGTGTGTGTGTGTGTGTGTGTGTGTGTGTGTGTGTGTGTGTGTGTGTGTGTGTGTGTGTGTGTGTGTGTGTGTGTCTAAAGGGTGGGTAGCTGAGCTGCAGAGTTCTGGCCAGCAGGTTTGGAGTAGGACAGTGCGACAGCCTGTTATTACAGCCCATGTGACTGACAGTGTGTGGGTGAGGAGGTAATTGCTGAAGTATGCCTGTGGTGACGAGGGCCTTCAGGGGAGCGGATGTTGAGCAGACTGAAGCATGCAGACAGCACAGGCAGCCCAGAACTGATGACTCATCCCTCACACCCCTTTCACTCCTGTTTGTTTACTTCCACTCCATCTCTAAGCGGAGTCAGAGCGGTGACAGACAGGTGACTATCAGCGGCTGATTGGGCCGTCTTAAAGGATTTCACCTGTTTAGACTCCAGGACAAGCAGCTTAGTCAGATCCCAGTCGCTTCCCCATGTAAACAGGCTCCAGTGGGCATTGATTTAGAAAGAATAAATTTTTATGTGGCTCATCGGAGCAACAATGTTAACAATTAAATTAACCTTGTGCAGTTGAAATGAGGCGATTAATACAGTGGTACATTCTGCTATGATACATTTGTTGGTTCTTTGGCTTCACATAAATTGCAGTTATAAATTAAATGAAAAAAAGATAAGATTGCAAGAGCCCTCGGCCCGCACCCACAGGCTCAGAAGTCTCGTGCAAGACCGCGAGAGTCGGTCTTGCTTTACGGCGAGAACTCCATGTGTTTTTGCCCTGCTATTCACTATATGCACGCGCGAAAGCAACAACAAAGAACCGCGTGTTAACGTCAAATAAACATGCAAGCATATCGAGTTTTTATTATTATTATTTATTTTTTTATTTATTTATTATTTTTTTTGAATGTTGGCGAGGCGGTAGCGTGAGTTTGGCGAGGCGGCCGCCTTGCCAAGATAGCGCTGCGGGAAACCCTGATGTTCATACTCTCACTGTGTTAGTCATTGTTTGTACTGCCGTTTTTTTCCACTTTTCGTTGCGTTCGCCTGTCTGCTAAGCTCAAAACAACCGCGCCTGGCTTGATGGAGAAACCAGAACAGCTGAGCATCTTTATGACAGTGCACTTTTACTTTCACCCTCTGGGCGGAGCCTCGCTGGAAAATGAACCCCGGTTGCATAGTATACCTTTAACATTAAAGTGTCTCTGTAATTTCTCAAGTAATCTTCAAACCTCTGTGGATTTATGTATGAAATAAAGATATCCGACTGTGGTCGGGTATCTTTACCAGTCATGAGTCAAAGCTTTTCATATTAATGTCATATTTTTGACAGCCTAAAGGCTCCAGACTGAAAGTCAAACTACCTTAGAAAGTACCTCAAAAATGTAAGAATGTTTTTTTATTCCTACAAATAGCATTTTCATTTAGATTACACATGACTTACACAAGAATACCCACGTTGCCATTTAAGTAAATCCATGAATTGCTCACTTACCTTTGTTACCATCATCATTTGTTTAGTGTTTTTGTAGACTAGAAAGGCATTCTGTGAACACGAGCTGACTTGTGGGACTCAGTCATTAACTGTTATATTTGCTCCCGCGGTTCAAGCTGAGAGCTCAGATTTGCAGAGCGGTTGCCAAACCTCAGCTGCCAGTAGCCAGTAAACAAAGCTTTCCTCTCTGGACACTTGTCCCTCAGATTTGTAAGCCTTTTTTCTCGCTTGTGGGAAACTATGATGGTTGTGTTTATGTGGAAAGAAACTGGCTACCCTCCCGTATGAACTCTGTAGCTCACCACCCACATACATGCTTGCACGTACACTTGTGCACACACATGACAAACACACAATGACAGCCTGTCAGATATGGAGGTTTAGGCCTTTACCTTTCAATCTATGAGATATGTGGAGAGGTACAAACAGCTCAGTCTGTCAGAGGAATCCTGAGCTAAGCCGGAGGCAGGGATTGACCCCACAGCTTCTTCCACTCTGCCAACCCAACATTAAATCCCGAGAACAGCCTCAGTAAGGTGTATTTCTGCTCCTGTCTTGTTTAGCAGCTGCTCTTATATCTTTGTCGTGTTTTACAGTTGACGATTCCGGGTTTTTTTTGTTTTGTTTATTCATGCAGTCAAATATTGTTTGAACAATTTCAAAATGATCACATTGATGAGCACAGATGAGCAGAAACATCTAAAATTCAGTTTGCTTTATTTATATAGTTCCAGTTCACAAAAGATTTTATCTCAAAATGCTTTACAGGATAAACCATGCCAGACATACAGAACCCAGACAACCCAACGGTGCAGACCGATTCAGCTACATCCTCTGCATTGTAATGCAGTCGTGGTTGTGATACAGTGCAGTCCAGTTCACTTCACAAGTTGTCTGTCCTAGGAGTTTTGATTTCTTTTTAATATTTTTCAAAGAAACATGCCTAGCGACTGTATTACTCTGGTCTGTGCAAACTGTAGCAAGGATGGCCTGAGTACACATGCAATTCAATTCAATTCAATTCAATTCAATTTTATTTATATAGCGCCAATTCATGAAACATGTCATCTCAAGGCACTTTCCAAAGTGAAATTCAATCAGATTATAATGATTGGGTCAGATTATACATATTGGTCAAAACAATTTCCTATCTAAGGAAACCCAATAGATTGCATCAAGTCTTGACAAGCAGCATTCACTCCTCTTGAAGAAGCGTAGAGCCACAGGGACAGCCGTCTGCATTGTCCATGGCTTTGCAGCATTCCCTCATACTTAGCAAGCATGAAGTGACAGTGGAAAGAAAAACTCCCCTTTAACGGGAAGGAAAAATCTCCGGCAGAACCAGGATCAGTGTGAACGGTCATCTGCCTCGACCAGTGACATGCGGTACGGTTCATAGCTGGTGAGGCACTGACGTCATCAGAGTCAGATTTAAAAATATATACACTTTACAGAGTAGACTCATTGCAAAGTGCTGAAGGAGACTGATTGAGCCAAATCAGTTCACCAAGAGACATGGAAAAATATTGATTCTTTGATTTATTTAACTTAAATTATTTGTCATTTGATTGGTAACAGTTTATGAGTTATGATGGATTTCTGCATTTGTAACACATTTAAAAACTTTAACCCACATTACGCACATTTCATTACAAAAACAAAATATAAATAATAATTGCTGTCTTACCTCTACTTATAAATGAATCCCATGCGGAGCTCTTTCTGCACAAAAATATCGATTACTTTCCAGTAAAAGTCCTCTTTATCTTCTTCAGTTTTAAAACTCTCTCAGTCTCAATGGAGACCACTGCCAGGGAGGAAAGCCTTCCTTGATCAGTCCTGTTTCCGACTGTATGCTTAGAGTCTTTTTAGTACTTTACTTGTTTAGCATAACTCGCTATTAATACATCCATAACTTGCTGTCACTCTACTGTTTTGGGATCAGGTGCGGTGCCCCTTGAGCGCCCCCTGCCTAGAGGCCAAGGAACTGCCGGCCTCACCTACAACCCGTTCTTTGCCGTTTATGAACGCCCAGCAGCGCACGAAAACATGTTACCTGCACACAGTTTGATGACCAAAACACAATTCGTAATCCACATACATTAAATTGTGGAAAATCAGTTCATAACTGTTTGAACAATTGAATGTATGATCTAGAGCAGTGCTTCCCAAACTTTTTGCATCGCGTACCCCTTGGAGCATTTCATCTCCATCCGCGTAACCCCCCCCCCCCCCCCCAAAAAAAAAAAAAAAAAAGAAACATTCAACATAGGGATCAGAGTTTTATTAACTTGACTGTAGATACTAAATACATCTGCATTATAAAAGGGCATAACATAATAACATGTAACAAACAAGAACAAAGACTATAATGAGCCTGTTCAGAATACAGCCAAAACTGCGGAGCGTGACGGAGTCCTTGTGACTCTAATGTGAGGGGTGTGCTTGAGAGGACGCGCATAACCCCTGTATGTCTGGCCGAATCTGCGACAGTTTCAGTCTTAAATCGTCTTCCACACATAGTCTGTGTCGGTATTTAGTTTTCAGGCTGGTCAGACATGAAAATCCTCTCTCCAATAAATATGTAGTGGCGAATGGCATTAATTTCTTGACTGCGCGTGTTGCCAGTTCAGGGTACTCGGTGAGCAGCCTTATCTGGCTCATCAGCGACACACCGGACGCAGCGAAGGGACCAGGCTGTGAAGACCGAGGAGGACCTGTAGGCTGTGGGCCAGAATCTGTAGGGTGACTTTTCGTATGAACTGTCAGGGGGCAACTTTCTTCCACCGGGAAAAGTTGCTACACATAGCAGTGAACTCAAAACACCAATGTTCCCACGTTTTCACTTGCACATTAAGAAGTTATAGCCGATAAAAAAATCTAAACTGTGGCGCTCCGGTCCAAGAGGTCACGTGATTCGATTTTTGTTGCTCAGCCAATCAGATCGCTGTATTGTCAGCTGAGCGCGTTTACCACGTCATCATGGCTGCGCCCGTAAGATGTTTGTATGCATCTGTTTCCAGGCGAAGAAAGCCCAATAATAGCATTTTCTGGCGCCAGCTGGCACAGATCTTGATGGCAAGAAAAAAGAAATAGCCCAGAACATCCATCCATCCATCCATCCATCCATCCATTTTCTAACACGCTTATCCCTGCGTTCGCAAGGTGCCGGTCTCTATCTCCAGCTGTCAATGGGCAAGAGGCGTTGTATAAACTGGACAGGTCGCCAGTCCATCGCAGGGGAGAAATAGTCCAGACTTTTGCCCAATTTACTGTGATATCACCAAGACCTGCTGCGCTAGAATAGCACAGGCAACAGGTGTCGATGTGCCAAACGACTCATCCCCGCCAGAATATGTATTCCCTGTGCCGAGAGCGCATTCAACTGGAAGAATGAACCCAGTCAACTCCGCCTCATTTCCAACCTATCAGGCGTGGAAATGAAGATGTTTTACTTTTAACGAAATATAGCAATGGTGTCGTTACATTATCGTTCAGTTAGTGTGAAAAAACAGAAAATGTAACACTTGTTAGTGCTATCATAAAGGATTGCTATGTCGGTTAAAACTCGATTGATCACTCAATATAACACGTTATGAGAAAGTAAACGGCTCTGTGGTCATTTTCACATGTGTCACGAAAATATTAGCTTTATGTTTTTGGATTGTCGCATGTCTGTCTGCTTAAACCAAAAATCCACCTTCCTGAGTTCATCACAGCTGTCTACTTGTTCGTCTTTTTTCTTTTTCTTTTCTTTTTGACCCGCATGAATGGGTCATATAGAGCGGATTTCACGTGTGATCAAATGAACACTGAATAAAGGTACAGCCAAAATTATCAGATTTAATAAGATTTTAATTCAACCAAGAACCATATAGAGATATTAACCATATTAAGAAAACGAGATATGTCTCTTTTAAAAATAGAACAATGTATTAGGAGTTTAAAAAATCTATTTCATTTTATTAGAATGTGATATTTAAAATATTTAGACTTCACAAAGCTGAAGGTTAAAACTTTTATTGATTTCAAAAATACAATACAAAATTCTACAAATTCCGAAGGGGATAACTCGTTTGGCACAACGAGTTTATACAACGCGTCTCGCCCATTGACAGCTGGAGATCGGCACCAGCACCTCGCAAACCCAGCGGGGATAAGCGTGTTAGAAAATGGATGGATGGATGGATGGACGGATGGTCTGGGCTATTTCGTTTTTCTTGCCATCAATATCTCAGCCAGCTGGCACCAGAAAATGCTATTATTGGGCTTTCTTCGTCTGGAAACAGATGCATTCAAACATCTTACGAGCGCAGCCATGATGAACTGGTGAACGCGCACAGCTGACAATACAGCGATCTGATTGGCTGAGCAGCAAAAATCGAATCACGTGACCTCTTCGACCGGAGCGCCACAGTTTAGATTTTTTATCGGCTATAACTTATTAATGTGCAAGTGAAAACGTGGGAACATTGGTGTTTTGAGATCACTGCTATGTGTAGCAACTTATCCCGGTGGAAGAAAGTTGCCCCCTGACAGTTCATACGAAACTTCTTAAGGAAGCGTCCTACAGATTCTGGCCCACGCCAGCCGCACACTCCGCTGCGCGCAGCTCCTCCGTGCGCTGAGGCGCTCGGCTCCTCTTCACCTCCCGGCCGCATAATGACCTCCGCGGCTACGATGACGGAGCCTCTCCACAGCGGCTGGACCCCGCCGGCTGCGATCAGTGGAGGAACAACACCTCTCCACCGCCCGCTGATGACGGCACTCCTCTCCCTCTGCGCCAGCAGAAACCCTGCGGCTACTCCTGTCCTTCTCCGGGGACGTCACAGCTCGCTTCTAACCAACTTTATCAGTGTCAAGCCCGAGCCCTACTCGAGCTCGTGCTATTCATTGAATTTAAGGTTGCTGCTTCGCGTACGAGGCCACTATTGTACGGCATTTGATTTTTTTTTTTTCCTGCATTTTAATTTTTTTCCCCCAAAGTCTTTTCCCGTACCCCCTGTCATGACGTCGCGTACCCCCTAGGGGTACGCGAACAATAGTTTGGGAATAACTGATCTAGAGACAGGAACATGCATTTACAGAATGGAAGCCAGCGCAGTTAACATGGGATTGCCCAATCCCAGGGGAGGCCAAGCTAGCTGCGGCCTCACCGGCTTCGCTATCAAGCGCCACCAAGGATTTACATGAAAAATAGCAAAAAATCTGTGATTTTAAATGATTTCCTCATAATTTCCTAATTTTCTAATTTCCTCATAAAAAAATAGGAAATTAGATAAAAATAACTTTTATTACAAATGATGAGTGAATTACAATTTATATTATGTTGTCATATATTATATATTTTCTTTCTTTCCATGATGACAAGTGAGGCCTGGCCTTGCCTCCCCTGACTGCACGTCACTGGCCTCGACCGACTGGGGGTTAGAAAAGAGAGAGCACAGACACAACAAGAGATACAAAAAAAGCACAGAAGCACACATTTTCTACGTTATATGGTAATAGTGGGTGATCTGTCTTCCCTGGATGATGTCACAGCTAACAGCCCTGGATGATGATACAGCTAACAGAACGGCAGACCAGGTGCAGCTAATATGAATTAAAAAAAGACAGAGAACAAAATTTTAAAAGCTGAAATGACAACAAGCAATGCAAATTGGAGAACAGTAGGAGAACTCAGCAGAGTGAGAAAAACTGACCCTGGGGTCCTCCAGTAGCCTAAACCTATGGCAGCATAACTATAGAGATAGCTCAGGGTAACCTAAGCCACTCTAACTATAAGCTTTGCCAAAAAGGAAAGTTTTAAGCCTAGTCTTAAAAGTAGACAGGGTATCTGCCTCACATGCTTTTCAAACAACGGCATGCTCCAGAAAGAGTTGGAGTCATTTGTCCAAATGAGGCACAGAGCTTCTCAACAAGCAGCTTAAAATAGTGTGCTAAACTAAACTTGAATAAATTGTGTCGTTGTAGTGTGTGTCTGGCACACTGATGAATTCTGGCCCAGTCAGAAACTGAAGAAGAAGAAAGCGAGTCATGTTGCACAGATGAGAAGGCACAGCAGTTGTGTCACCGAGGGGGAAAATTCTCTGTTTTCATTCATTAAGTGAAAATAACAGGATGTAAAAATTCTCTGTTACACAAGCAGTATTCACTTCCCAAATCCTGGACCGTCTGTGCGAAAAGTAAATGGGACATGAACATGTCTGCTGATCTTTCTGTAGCATTGCACATACAGTCAGTCACCTAAACTCTATCATTGTGGCTGAATGTAACAATCGGTTTTGCCAAACAGATGAAAATCTCCCGGTGAGGGAATCATCTCATACCCATTTCAGCTCTTTGGATATTTGAGTGTTTATTGTAATCTTAAGGAACGTCTCTGTTCTGATCAATTGACCAATCCAGGTAGTTACAGTTTTTTAATGTTTAATAAATAACTTTCGGTCTTGTTAGGTATTGTCCAGTGAATGTCGGCCCAAACAGCTGATATTAGGACAATAGTTGAAAGGAATGATTGAACCACTGGCTGCAGAATCTGCACACATATAAAAAAAGAAGTGAAAACTTATCTTTAAGTACAAGACTTTATTAACAGAAATAAAATTCACATCCAGAGAACACTACTACTGAATGCTGTTTATCTTAATTAACACTATATTTCTATCAACAAATCCTCTTTACTAGGCTAGTAAAACTTAACTAGAAATACTAAGCAAAATTAAGATAAAAAGAAGCTAAGGAACTATATACACACAAAAAAACAAAGAAAATAGCTGAAAACCATCGTCAGAATGTTTCGGTGAATCCTGGTTCACTGCAGATCCAAGTTAGAGAACTAAGGTTCATCTTAAACAATGTGGAATGAGATCAAATTAGTTTAACTCATTTAGAACAACATTTATTATGTGTTTCAACCCATTCACAATGCAAATCCTGAGTTAAACAAAACATTTAAAGAATGATTCGCTCAGTAAAAATAAATAACCTTTAAAACACTTGATTCTATTACTGTGATTATTTCTCCAGGAAATGATCAAGACTTGAATTGGTAACTAAGGATTAACCCACCAAGTTAATAATCAACCAGAAATGACATGTCGGGGCGCTTCCTGTGGCTAATGTTTACATTAGCTTGAGTTTAGTCCTAACGTTACATAAACACCATTAAATTGACATTAATGTTCCCTATTAATGCTGTAATAATGCTCTTAGAACTATCGAACCACTATCGAAGATGGCGGAGCTAAACAAAAACCAGCATTATGTTTGAAACGAATTGTATTCAAACACACTGAAATCACGTCAGCAAAGCTTCGTTTCAGGAATGCTAGAGGGAGTGTTAGCTCCAGGTCTTTTTACCTCGGTCAATGCTTAAAACGAAACAGTAAAAAACATTTTAAATAAACCATTTGACTTTCCCTGTCTAACACTGCCAAACCTGTCTGCCTCTGTGTCTTTTTTTTTTACTTTGGGCATCCAGTTGGAAGAAGTTGGGTCAGGGTGAAGGCTGGTTGTCTGAGCAGCGAGCAAGTAGCTCTCACGATTTGCGAAACAGGTTCTCCTGTGGTCTGCGTTTGGCCTGTGAAGGGGGAGTCGCAGCGTGGCCTTCCTAGTATGGCTGTGTTCTTAGGCTCCCTGCACAGCTGGAAGGGTCGATTTTAAGATCAGCTTTTCCCCTGCAAAAACTGAGGAAAGGTCACAAGCAGATTGTTTCTATAGCAGTCGACTGGCTAGGTTTCGATCTTGAAGATCAATTATGGACTGCGTCCATGTTTGGGTTAGGGTGGATGCTTTTACAGTCCCTGGTCAAAGAGGAAGATGTGAGAAGGGTCATGTTTCATGTTGTTTCCAACTTACAGTCTGATTTTATTCTACATGGCGATTGCACAACACTATGTTATGCATTTATAAGAATGTTATAAAATTAGCTTTTTAATTTGCTGATTCCTTTTACCCTTTTTTGTTGAAGGGTTAGGTCAGTTCTGTTTTTTTTATCTACACTTGGGTTTTTTGGGTGTTATTTTTATACATTGCAGCGTTAATAAAACCTGCTTTATATAGTCTCTGTTTGGGTCCAAGGTTGTTTACATCCCTTGACATTACCTATGTACTTGCACAGCCTTTACCGTGCTACATGGTCAGCCATCTTCAACTTGAGGATTAATTTGGCTACCTATCATTTGTTAAAATTCATTTTTTAACAAAACCAGAACACTGACACTGTAACAAGTGTCAGAATTTGACAGGAAAGAGGTAAAACCAGAGATTTAGGGTTCCAGTTTAGTTGCTATGTCCACAAGCGGCACAACACAAATCTTTGTCTTTCTTCACAGCAAATGAGGAAGAGCTGACTGAAAGCAGTTAACCTCATGAAACTCATTGATCCCATCACCAGTCAGTCATTCAGTCCAAACCTTATCTGCTTACAAACTTACCAGATTTCATTCAGGATTCTGTGAGAATGTTAAATACATGTTTGGGTTGATTCATGCTATATGATGACAGACTGCTGTTGACACTTTCAGTAGAACTTTATATCAAATTCATTCTCACTTACAAAAGAAAACAAAAAAACAAAAAACACTTAAGCCAATAGAAGAATAAGTATCCTGATGGTGAGTCCTGGAGGCAGCCTTTCCTGTCGGTGAATGATAGTGATCATTTGATAAGATACTTTGTAAAATGCATGTTTGAAAATGTTCAACTATGTCATACAAATAGTCTGGAATAATTATTGTGCTGCACTGGACAAAGACTGTTTCCTTAGTTGATTTGGCCACAAAACCTCTGAGGGGGGAAAAAACAAACTTTATTTCATGACTTTGCTCATTGTAGACCTGTAAGTGTGAAAGAACATGACTAAGCACTGACAGAGCTCAAAGAAAATGTCTGCATGTTTGCACTGACACATTCCTACTTGTGTTGTGGATTTCATGTGATCACTGTCTTCAAACCTGTGCATAAGAATTTTACAGAACTTCAGAAATGTTTACCAGAATGTCAGTTACAACAATTGTTTTTCCATATTTATTCCCACATTCAGTCCCAGGATAAGTCAATCAATCAAAGTTTATTTATATAACACTGTTCAACAATGGTGCACAAAGTGTTTTACAAGCTAAAATACAAACAAAAAGATGGCCACCACTGCGACAGACTGGCGACCTGTCCAAGTGTACCCCACTTCTCGCCCATTGACAGCTAGTGATAGGCACCAACACCCCTCGCAACCACAACAGGGATAAATGTGTAGGAAAATGGATGGATGGATGAAGATGGCCACCACGAGGTTGAAAACTGTCAAAAAACATACAGTAATATAATTTAATAACATTTAGTCACTAGAGGTGCAAGACTGGAGGGCAGTGGGTCACCAGCCAGTTACTTACTGAAACAAACAAAGTCCAAGTTACCATCAGTTGTTCTGATTTAATTCACACAAATAAAGAAAACTAGATTCCATTTCACAGGAAAAATTGTCCCCTAAAAAGCACAAATCTTCACAGATGGCAGTAGGTTGGTGAGAGGCTGGTAATAAATCCATCATCTATGTAAACCAGACAGTTTCTGAGTACTCAGCCAGCATGTAGCTATGGTCAATAACGTGGATTTTACTGTAAAGGCATCAGGCTGCTGCCGAGGCCTCTCGCCACGCACCATTAGATACTGTGATGAAATTAAATAAAATAACATTAAAAGCAACATTAATTTATCAAAACATTCATAAAACGCTGTCTTATAAGACAAAAGGTAAAACTTCAAATATTTGAAATAACAAGCCAAAATCTGAACAAGTGGATCAGTAAATAATAAATCCTTTGTGGATGGTTTGTTTGCAATAATGGGGTGATTTGATTACCTGGATTAATAGAAAACAATGCCTTCATTAATGTTGCTTTTGTCAAAGCCCATCCTACACAATCTTGTCAAGTCTTAAAATAAGCAACCATTGCTGTATTGGCAACCATCTGATAACATCAGTTATATAATTATGCCAGCAAAGACTCACAGAGACTGCCATGATAAGCAACATCAGCAGGAGTGTTGGATGTCTAAAAGCTTAAGCTATATATTTTATTCTATATCAAACATTTCACGAGATTTCATGAGATTTTCATGACAGTTAAAACCCAGACCAATTCACTAAGTTCACACCATGAGCACACTCGATACAAGTACAGTCCTGCATGTGCTCAAAGCTATGACTCATAAGAAAAGTGCTCAAAGCGAATCCAAGAACACACATAAAACGCTCTGCTCAGAACGAAAGACAGATCGGTCAAAGAGTCTTTGCCTCGAGAGCTGGAATGACTAATTTCAAAGCGATTCATGAGGGCCTCAGATAAAATCCCTGTCAAGAAGAACTTCCATGAATCTGCTGGCTAAGGAGTGTGGTAAATCCAGGCAGAGGTTGAGACGTGAATGTAACATTACTGTCAACAGCAAGGCAGCACGTGACGCTAAACCAAGTGCATTTGATTACATCAATTACTGCACGTTTAGCGGGGCCTCAGGGAACAAGCATAGAAAAAACAATAAAGTCCATGATGTTCCAATTTTTGTGACACCAAGAGTCCAGTTGATCTGGAGCAACACATCAGGCCTGTGTTTGAGACATATAACCCCAACAATGACACGGCCATTCATTTAAGTTTTTTGGATGTCAGCCATTTCACATGCATTTTTTATGAAACCTAACTAGACTTCCTGACACAGGAACCCACCATATGTCCACAATTTGAGCAGTAGGTGGGAAGACTACTCTACTATCACTGTTCTGTGGATTCTTTCATGATTCCTCCAACTTATTCCTCCCTTTTTTCCACCAGCCAACTTCAGTTATCTGCCTTTCTAAAAAGCTTGAAACCTAAAGAAGAAGGTCACTGAGTGCAGGATTGCCACTGCACCCTCTTTGTGTGTGTGTATGCTGGAGCAGGGGGGGGGGGGGGGGCAGTCTATACGCTGTAATTAAATTCTCCTCATGCACATACTACTTTGGGAGCATGACCAAGACGTTGCTTGTGAAAGTACTGCACTGGGATAAAGGTGTTGGGAGCTTCTCTCCCACACCTCGCATCCCAGTCTTGTCTGCCAAAGAGCCCCTCAATCGGCCATGGCGCCCCCCTACTTTAGATCTGCAAATAAAAAAGGCTCAGATGTCCTGAAGGTTTATGCATGGATGAATATAAATTTGAATACTCTTAAGTGATCTGAGGAATTAGTTAAGAGTATTCAAATTTATATTCCTTCCTTCCTTTATATTCCTTCCTTCCATTTAGGCACTGAGCTGCACACAGCTTTGTGGATATGAGAGTTTTAGGTCGGTTAGGGTTGTCAAAATTATTTCATTTAGCTAAACATCAGAATAATGAGAAATATGTTTTTAGATCTATCATTAATATTTAGCTGTTCATATACACTAAGATGAATGTCTTTTTATTAACAATTTCCTTTGTATCTTTCTTATTAATCAATCCTACGTCTGTAGTTTCTTACCAAGGGACTTTGTTCTCAGACCACAGGTGTACTGCTGATGTGGGAAGTTTTAAATGTAGAATAGGAGACAGTTATCATGCTCTTCTCTTGTGGATTCAGTTCCAAGTTCAGCAAGGGAGTCAGATATTCTGTCTAGTGAAATTTTTAAAACGGTTACAGGGTTGGAGCTATGCCTTTACTCTCTTTCTACTCAAATCTTGATATCATTACATAAAGATTGTTAACATTTATGCCGTTTATGCATCAGATTAAGATTTTCATACAGTTTCCATGACTTCCTCCACTGTTCAAAAACCATTGAGTTGATGAAAATAAAAAATAAAACATGTTTAATTGTTAAGGGAATAGTAGTACATCACAGCTGTACAAGCATTCCCTGAATCTTTGATACTAACCAACTTTAGACCAACTTATCTAAGTTTCTATGTGCAGGGGCCCTGAGTGAGGAAGACTACTTTTTGGTTTAGAGAATGTGGAATGTTTGTTGCAGCTATTTAGGGAGAATTTTTCCTTACCAGGCTGCCAGTCAAGGGTGAGTGTGATGAGGTTGCAGCTTTGGAATGAGTCCTGATTAAAGTTCTCTTTGAGCCATACAGTTCCTGCCACAGGTGAAGGAGTTTAAGTATCTTGGGGTCTTGTTCATGAGTGAAGGGATAATGAAGTGAAAGTTCACTAGATGGATTGGCACAGCCACTGAAGTAATGCAGTAACTGTTTAACTGTTTTGTTGTCAGGACACTCTTGTAAAAGAGATCTTTGATCTCAAATAGTCCTATCCTGGTTAAATATAGGTTGATGATGATGATAATGATGTTTACTCTGCACTGATCCATCGTGGTGAAGTCAGAGCTTCGCCTTTCGGCTCAACTCTCGATTGTTCTACATTCCTACCCTCACCAATGGTCATTAACTCTGGGTTATGATTGAAAGGACGAGATCCCGGAGACAACTCGCTGAAATGAGCTTCCTCCGCAAGGTGGCCGAACACTCCCTTAGAGATAGGGTGAGGAGCTCAGGCATCCGGGAGGGGCTCAGAGTAGAGATGATGTTCCTCCACATCGAGAGGATTCAGTTGAAGTGGCTTGGCTAAAACACAAGTCACTGTGGACTTGCGCTTTAAAGTCCTTTTGACCACAGTGAAAATATTTTTATACGTTGGGTTTTGGTATTTGCACTGTGCTGATTTGACAGAGTGTTTCTTGGGTTCGATCCAGAGAGGAGCTGCCTGCTCTGTTACAGACTGCTGCCGCAACCATGTTTGTGGGATGGATAGCAGAGAAGTCCTGGGTGAAGAGGGTGAAGAGAGCAGGGCTGAGAATCAGTGGGGCAGATGTGAGTTTCCCTATCCTCACCACCTGGGACCTGTTGGTGAGGAAGTCACTGGTCCAGGACCAGAGCGGTGGAGATAATCCCAGACTGTGGAGCTTCAGGGCAAGCATGTCCGGAAGCATGGTGTTGAAGACTGAGCTGAACTCCACAGATGTCCTCCTAACATTGGTATTAACACAACACCCATGTTAAGTTGTCTGTCTGGAACATTTTCTATTAGGAACATAACCACAAGAAAATGCTGAAATCATGAACACAAATGTAAACGAAGACCTAACACCTCAGGATCATGACAGTTTTAGCTGATACTGCTGTCCTCGTTGCAGCTTGTCATTTCTCCCTTTGCCATTTCACACCATTGAGAGTTCACAGCTCTTCCAAGATACAAAATGGTGCCTTTTTCCTCTGGATATTTTGTACCAATCATGTCATTCATAACGACTCCCATCTTACCTTGCACTGAATTTCCAAAACAAGAACACACAAAGCAGACAGACTGGCGACCTGTCCAGGGTGTACCTCGCCTCTCGACCCATTGAAATGCTGGAGATTGGCACCAGCACCCTTCGCGACCCCATTAGGGATAAAGCGGGTAAGAAAATGGATCGATGGATGGATAAATATATATATATATATATATATATATATATATATATATATATATATATATATATATATATATATATATATATATTGTGGTCATTAAAACAAGATTTAAAAAAAAATCATTCTTTGGCCTTTTCCACACAAAAAATAAAATAAAATCATGATATTTTATTGAAAGGACGAGATCCCGGAGACAACTATATATATATATATATATATATATATATATATATATATATATATATATATATATATATATCCATCCATCTTCTTATTTTATTTTATTTTATTTTTTGTGTGGAAAAGGCCAAAGAATGATTTTTTTTTAAATCTTGTTTTAATGACCACAATATTTTGTGATCCCTTTTCAAGAAGAATAATCAAGAAATAAAAAAATGGAATCAAAATTGAACAATAAATGTAGTTAATTGCACAGCCCTGACTGAATGCTGTTATGTCTGAAAAGAAATGGACAAGACCGATGCTTCAAAAGGACTGTGAAAACAGACAGTGATACTATCATCCACAGATTTTGGCCAATTCTGTTTTGGTTCCAGTTTACAACTTAAATAAAAGTTGAAATTAATGAATATTTTTCATTCCATTTCCTATCTTATCGCTGTGAGGTGTCAGTTTCACAATCCTCGCATATGATTGAAAGTGCAGTATGACTGTATAACTTCCTCTGCACTTCTTTCCTCTTTATGCTAATAGTATAAAGCCTGTTAGCAAAATTGTTTTGATGTCAGCAGGAGCACCATGTCAAATTGACATTTAATACGTTATGCAGCACACAGTGCCGCTCCCGTAACACCAGTCAGGGAATATCCAAAGAAAAGTGAGCATTGCTAAGAGGAGCAAGCTGTCTGCTGCTCTATGATAATTCATAATTACATGCACTCTCCCTGAGGGCAGCTCCCTACATTAGAAATTAAAACATCTCTAGTGAGCTTTTCCTTGTTCAAACAAGATGTGAGCTCTATCCAGAACAAAAACCATGCCTCCCTCAATTGGTTGGTATTTAAAATGAACTGCATACTCCAGATTATGTATTAAACACACACACACACACACACACACACACACACACACACACACACACGCACATTTGCATTTGTGTTTTTGCTTTGGTTTGTTTTTACGTCAGAAAACTGAAGACCTGAAGTGAAAACTAACCTTCACCACGTCAGACAACACTACTTCACCTGTCCCATTTGTTTGTAACTTAGCCTTTTTTGTTAAATAAGATGCAGCAGCAACATTTGGTTGCAACATACAGCTTGATCACTGGTGATCCAGCTTTATGTTTTGTTGTCAGACAGCTTTGATGGTTAACCCAAAAGCAGAATTTTGGAGCCAACCAAATTGACATCTGCAACATTGTCAAGTTTCAAACAAAACATTATGGAAAACAGATGACAAAACTGCATATAAGCAATAAATACAGAGACTAATTGCTTATCTTTTCCTTAGACTGCAGATGTAAGACATAAATCCAAATGGGACTTTGAGTATTTTTATGTAGTCAGGAAACAGATTTAGAAATGTATGTATCAGTGTTTGTTTTTGCTTAAAGCAATAACATCAATAAACTAGAACTGCAAGCAGTTATTAACGGGTTCCAAGCCCACCCACGCCCCGCCCCTTTGAGCATGCTCCTGGACTTCAGTTCAGCGTTCAACACCCTCATCCCACTTACCTGACTCCGCCAGATAGATTTGCTCCGCATATCCATCTGGAAACCTTCCGTTGAAGTAATTTTGGGAAGGGGCGAAAATACTGGTTAGCTGATTGGCCTATGTTGGTGATAGACGGGCCAAATAAACCAATCAGATTCGTCGTCGCTCGTAACAGAGCGACGACAAAAACACAACCACAAGCCAAGCTACTCTTGCTGCTGCAGGTAAAGGCTCGTTAGCTCAGCAAAGAAATACTCTGTAATTCCGATAAAACTTGCTCGATAGCCACGCTAACGCTAGTTTCATCGGCTGAAGCCGCCATGTTCTTTAAACTGAACTGTCGCGCTTCTCGTTGCGTCACACCTCAACCCGCCTCAAAGCCAACGCTGATTGGACGTTTGTTTGGTGAATGGCTCCAAATTTTCTTTAACGGAAAGTAGCCAGACTGATCTGCGAGTGAAACCTTGAAAGCTCGCGAGATCAGGATGGTCTCACGAAGCTATCATCCCACAGCATCTGATGGAAAAACTGGAAAATCTGGGCTTCAGCACACCCCTTCACAACTGGCTGCTAGACTGCCTCATCAACAGACCTCGGTCGGTCCGGGTCGGACAGAACACTTCTGATGTCATCACCCTCAGCACGGGCTCCCCTTAGGGCTGCGTCCTGAGCCCCCTGCTGTTCACTCTGATGACACACGACTGCGTCCCCAGATTCACCACCAATCACATCGTGAAGTTTGCAGACGCACAACGGTGGTGGACCTGATCAGAGACGACAACGACCGGGACTACAAAGAGGAGGAGCTGGTAGATTTTATTTCCACAAGTGGAGCCTTACTGCTTTTGCCATAGTGTTCCGCTTGATTGATTTATGCAAGAAGCTTTATTAGAATTTATGCTGGGACTATTTCATGTTAAATGGACTAATATGATCCAACAAAAGATCTCTACACTGATTGATACTGAAAGTTTTTTTTTCGCTTTTCCAATTCATGAGGATAGTATCCTTTGCTATACATAAGGCAGAGAAAGCCATGCAAACTCATTTTTCCCAAAGTGCTATCATCCAACTTATGCAAGAGAGAGAGAGATGGGAGTGGTGGCCTAGTGGTTAGAGCACAGAGCTTTGGTCCCAGAGGTTCTGAGTTCAACTCCCACAGACTACCACTCTGGGTCCCTGAGCAAGACCCTTAACCCCCAATTGCTCCCCAGGCGCTGCACAGTGGCAGCCCACTGCTCCCCGAGGGGATGGGTTAAGATGCAGAAGTGAATTTCTCCATTGTGAGATCAATAAAGTTAAATTATTATTATTATTAAGACTCTCACAGAATGTGATAACCTTAGTGTAGCCTTTAAAACTATCCTAGATTCAATTGGTTTTGCTCAAAATGTGCATAAACCGACGCACTCTTGGCTCCATACTTTAGACCTTGTGCTGACATATGGCATTGGTTGTGAAGAATTAACAGTATTTCCTCACAACCCTGTCCTATCTGATCATTTTTTAATAACATTTGAGTTTAATCTAACTGAGTTCTCCACCCCCAAAAGAGGGTTCCATTATAGTAGATCTTTATCGGATAATGCTGTATCAAAACTTAAAGAGTCTGTCCCTTTTTTAATATCCTCCGTATTGCAGAAATGCCCTGTAGATGGCAGCAATGTTGTTTCTTCCAATTCACAAATAGATGTCTTTGTAAACGGTATGACTTCGTCATTGCGTTCTGCATTAGACAATGTAGCTCCCTTGAAAAAGAAGGTGATTATTCACAGGAAGCTGGCTCCTTGGTTTAATTCAGAGCTGCGTTCCTTGAAGCACAATGTTAGGAAACTGGAGAGAAAATGGCGCTCTACACACCAAGAGGAATCCTACCTAATCTGGAGGGACAGTCTATTGTTGTATAACAAGACCCTTCGCAGAGTTAGAGCAGCATATTTTTCATCATTAATTGAGGAGAATAAGAATAATCCTAGATTTCTCTTCAATACAGTTGCCAAACTTACCCAGAGCCACAGCTCTGTTGATCCATCCATTCCCTTAGCTCTTAGCAGTAATGATTTTATGGGATTCTTCATAAATAAAATTGATTCCATTAAAAATTAAATAATTGGCATCCTCCCAAACATGATTACCTCGTCCTCAGTAAGTGAGGCAGCATTGGAGGAATCCTTAGAACCTGCGCAGTGTCTGAACTGTTTAAAAGCAGTAGAGCTTTCTGAGCTATCTAAAATTTTAGCTTCATCTAAACCTTCTACCTGTATGTTAGACCCAATCCCAACCAAGAGGTATTCCCTCTGATCAGTGGTCCTATTTTAGACATGATTAATCTATCCTTGGTAAATGGATATGTACCACAGGCTTTTAAAGTAGCTGTTATTAAACCTTTACTTAAGAAACCATCTCTTGATCAAGATGAGTTAGTAAATTACAGACCTATATCTAATCTTCTTTTCTTATCTAAAATTCTTGAGAAAGTAGTTGCTAATCAACTATGTGAACATTTACAAAGTAAGGACCTACTTGAGGAGTTTCAGTCAGGCTTTAGAGCTCATCATAGCACTGAAACAGCTCTGGTGAAGGTCACCAATGATATTCTCATGGCCTCAGATAATGGACTTGTGTCTATACTTGTCCTGTTAGATCTCAGTGCTGCATTTGATACAGTTGATCACAATATTCTCCTACAAAGACTTGAGCATACTGTAGGGATTAGGGGAAAGCATTAGGCTGGTTTAAATCTTATCTGTTGGACAGATTCCAGTTTGTTCATGTTAATAATAAATCTTCTTCAAACTCTAGGGTCACCTGTGGAGTACTACAGGGTTCAGTCCTTGGACCAATTCTATTTACTATATATATGCTTCCGATTGGCAAAATTATCAGACAGCATGGGATTAATTTCCACTGTTATGCTGATGACACTCAGCTATATTTATCCATAAATCCTGATGAATCCAATCAGTTACTTCGACTGCAGTCATGTCTTGATGACATCAAAAGCTGGATGACTTTAAATTTCCTGCATTTAAATTCTGACAAGACAGAAGTTGTAATCTTTGGGCCAGAGTCTTCAAAAAATAAAGTTCTTAATCAATCCCTTAATCTGGATGGCATTAACTTGGCCTCTGGTAATAAAGTTAAAAATCTTGGTGTTGTTTTCGACCAAGACATGTCATTTAAATCCCATATTAAACAGGTTTCCAGAGTTTTCTTTTTTCACCTCAGGAATATCACCAAAATTAGAAACATCCTGTCCAGGGGTGATGCTGAAAAACTAGTCCATGCATTTGTTACTTCAAGGCTGGACTATTGTAATTCTTTACTATCAGGAAGTCCACAAAATGCAGTTCGAAGTCTTCAGCTGATCCAAAATGCTGCGGCATGCGAAGGAGATGTGTTGCACTGTGTGAGGCAAATTATGGTCACATCAGATACTGACTGGTTTTCTGAGTCCCCATACCCCCCCCCCCCTTAATAAAACAAAACTGCATCTTTCAGAGTGGCCTTTTATTGTGGGCAGTCTACGGCACGCCTGTGCATTATATGCTAATACCGGGTGATCTGTCTTCCCTGGATTATGTCACAGCTAACAGAACGCCAGACCAGGTGTACCTACTATGAAGAAAAAAGAGAGAGAACAAAAAGTTAAAAGTTTAAATGACGACAAGCAATGCAAATTGGAGAACGGTAAAACTCAGTATATTCTCAGTTTTAATAAAATTGTCCGATTAGCAGCCTGAATATCACTGTAACGTTCAGCAGCCCGCCACTTCCAACCAGAATCCCTGGCCGATTTCAGTCAAGTTGAAAATCTCCCCAGGCACTCCCATACACAATCATGGTAAGAGTCTCTTCTTTTTTTTTTTTTTGAATTTTGGACACAGCATTTAATTCATATGGGCTTCAGGAGGGCTTGCCCCAACGTGAGTTTCTTGGTGCATGCTTGGCCGGTAGGTACCGCAGGTGCACACGCTATGGTTTCCATGATAGCAATATATTGCAGATTGTGCTAACAGTGATTTCAAGGCCAAAATAGTACATAACAATTGTATGTTTTATGACCCCAGTGTAACTGTTCTACTGTGGAACCAGATTTATTGTACTTGAGAATTTTACTTATTAGCTGTACAAAAATACTGTACAGTACATACAATTAATGTGTTCTCTGTTTCCATCTTGTGGCAAGATGGAAACAGAAACCACATTAACATTGCAATGTAACTGTGCGACGTTAGCTATCTAATAATTTTTATTTATCAGTATTTTACTAATTAAATGGGTATTCTTAGCATTCATCATAACATTTGCCCCCCTGAGAAATTTGTCAGGGGCTGCCAGGAGTAGTAGTAGTAGCAGCAGTAGTCACGCCCGCCGACAGGGGGGCACAAACGGGTCAGTTGGCCTGGGCCCAGGACAGAGGGGGGGCCCAAAACTAACACTCTGACTGACCATTGAAATGGTCAGTGTCAGTCAGCACGCGCGCTGACAGCAGCGCGCTGTGCCACGGCACTCTACTACTCCCCCTCCCCTCTCGTACATGGCTCGGCGGCAGGGGCGGATTTACCATTAGGCAAAACTAGGCCGTTGCCTAGGGCCCCCAACTTCCTGGGGGCCCCCTAAAACTCCTTTTACATGTATGGTTACTACAGCTATTACTTATTTGTGCACATTAATTACGTTTTTGATTAAAATCCTTTCGCTAAAATGCCATCAGAATGCTTATTATATCAAGTGTGTCTTGGGGCCCCTCCCTACAGTCTCCACTACATTGGATCAGTCCATTTGCTGCTCATGTGCAGAAAGATCTAGGCAGACGGCACGGCAGAAAACCATTTGAAAACAAACGGCGTGAGGAGACGAGGAGAGAGAAAATAAAATAAAAGAAAGAAAAAGGAAAGAAGCTACCCTAATGGTGCTCAGAAAGAAGAGAAAGAAGGAGAAAAGGAGAAAGCTGCTCTCAAAGTTTGGGTCCATAACATTCAAAGAGGAATAGGAGGCATAATAAAACCGTCAGTAGTACTTTAAGTGTCTGAAGCCATTAATTGAAGTTTAGTTTCTAGCATGAGGTAAAATAAAATTAAATAATAAATATACATTTTGCACATTTATAACTTTTTGTGTTAAACTTGCAATCATTTTCTCAGTAATAATGCATAGAATTTTGTAGGGCTAGGCCCCCCTCCTCTCTCTGTCTCTCTAGAAAAACTCTCTTCTTATCTGGGGGACTGTTTTGTTTTTTCCACATAAAAGGTAGATGTACATTTATTTAATTTAAAAAAAATATGTAGGAATAAAAATTGGTATTGTCTGAAATAAGAACACGAACTTTGGCATTACGATCATTTTGAGAGTTTATCTTACCTGCCAACGATATTGGGAGAGATGACCACCTTTCCATATCTGATTTCGCCTTATCCGCTGTTACTTTAAAATTGCGATTAAATAAATCTTTATATTTGTGGTGGGCGCATTATATTTGCTGAAGGCTTTTTTTTAGATTCATTTTATAACCCGAAACCCTCCCGAAGTTTTCAATAATGAGAGCCACCAAAATGCTTGTGACAGGATGTGACAGGAAAAGAAGGTCGTCAGCCTATGGCGAAAGTTTATGATTTTGCATCCCCCTGCGTATTCCCCCCAGTTCAGCAGCATTCCTCAACATTATTGGAAGGGGCTCGATTGCCACATCAAAGAGCAGGGGTGACAGGGGATACCCCTGTCTTGTTTCCCTGAAACAGAGGGAATGGGTCAAATATTATGTTATTCGTTCTTACTATATCTTGGGGATTCGCATATATTAACTCAATCCACAAACAAAATTTAGGACCAAATCCTAATCTCTCAAGGATGTTAAACAAATTAAGATACTGTATTCTATCAAAGGCTTTGTGGGCATCTAGGGATATTACAATCTCTTGATCAATGTTATCATCAGCAGTGTATATCAAATTAAAAAGGCGACGGAGATTACTGGGAAGTTGTTAACCAGCAACAAATCCTGTCTGGTCAGGATGTATTATATTACTTATAACGGGCTCAATCCTTGCTGCTAGTACTTTGGTCAATATCCTATAATGACATCCAAATAGACTCACTGGACGAAATGATTCACATTTAAGTGGATCTTTATTTTTCTTAAGGGTCACCGAAATCATAGCCTGTGACTGTAGCAAATATTATAAACGAATACAGTGAGGTTATGTATTGATTTTAAATAAATTAATAAACAATACAAAAAATACTTCAATCTTTTTTTTTAAAACTTCTGAATACAAACTGTCACAAAACATATTAAATAAATTCTTTCATTATCATTCATTCATTAATTTATATTAGGGCTGTCAATCGATTAAAAAAATTAATCTAATTAATTACATACTCTGTAATTAATTAATCTAAATTAATCGCATATAATTTTTGCTGTGAAAGTATTTTAAATATTTAAATTCAAATGATTCAATGAATAATCAGCATTAGATACATTAAAGTGCTGTTTTCAACAGCAGACAAACTGAACTAAACAGATGCCAATGTCAAACTGAACTCACGTCAACAGGAGATGTAAACTGAAATAATAATAAAAAAGATAACCTGAATTTAACAGACGTCAACATATTCCATATTCCAATCTACTTTTTAGGCTAATTATACACAATTTAGACCTAGTGCTATTTTAACAAACAAGCATTTTATTTTGTTATCTCTTATCTGATGTATTTCTGATGTTTGGCACTTTGTTTTACCTCGTGTTACAGTGCTCTTTAAATAATGATGACATTCATGATTATTATGTTCAGAATAAACTTTTGCATCACCTCCCAGAAGCTGGAAAGTCTAAATACTTTAGCCTAAATATTTTAGGCTAAAATATTACACTTTTTATTTGTTTTTCTTAAATCCCTCGGTGATGTTTAGTAATTTCTGCCAAAGGCTGCAGCATTTTGAATTAATTCATCTGAATGCAGTACTTGCAAGCCATACTCTGATTGGATGGGGGGAAAAAACTGTCTGTGGTTGGCTGAAACAGCCGAGCGAGTGCACAGCTGGTGTTGAGCGTGAAACGAGCAAAGTAGAACGCGAGCAGAGAAGGAACTCACCGCGAGGACAGTGGGTTGAGAAGAGTTTTTCAGACCGTGCCAGACCGGTTTTGAGCGCTGAGAGTTGTTTCACTGCGCGCTTGGATTGGTTCCTGCGAGCTCAAACAGAAGGCACGAATATCGCTAGTTGAGCGGCAGCGCTGTCTTCTTCTCTATCTTCATGCGCCTCCCCTGTGACTCTTTGGCACACCCCCCCAGGGGAGGCCCGCCTCACCTATTGAAAATCCCTGCTAGACGACATTGATTAATCTGCGTTATTTTTTTTAATCCCTTATTTTTTTTAAATTAATTAATCGAAATGAACGCGTTATTTTGACAGCCCTAATTTATATCACTTGTTTGAGTTATTGAATTGTTAATTGTAAAAAAAGAAAAAAAAAATTGGGCGGCCGCTTAGTTCGCTTTTACTTCGGGCCGGCCCTGAGATAAGCAGATCATGGCTTGTTTACTAGAAAGAGGGACAAAAGAATACAGAGAAGAAAACAACAAGAAAAGGGATAAGAAGAGAGTAACAAAAGGCAGAAAAAATAATGTATGTCTATTCTATTAAAATTTCTGTATCTGTATAATGGGTCTGTTTTATGTGTTGTCTTCACAATTCAGAGGGTCCCATGCCTTTCTTTGCCTAGGGCCCCGGATTTCCTAAATCCGCCCCTGGGCAGAAGTAGGCTAGTAGTAGTGTTCAAATTCTGACCTAAGTACTAGTCCTGCCACAGCCAGTATCTAAATAGAGAAAAATGCATTGTGTCATCGTTTGCCGTCATGTTCCCGCTGTGTGCCCCCGAGGAGGAGGGGTCTTGTATGAAGCTCTGTGAGATGGGGGGCGGGGGGGGGGGTTAGCGAGGCGGGGGTCGCTTTGCCGAATGGGGGTGGGATTTAAGCTTCTCGGCCAGCGGGGCGATTCTCGAAGCTCCACTGCGACTGTTCCAGAGAGTACGCGCGCGCTTCCCGCCCACAGCAACGCAAAGTAGTGCGCGCCTACGATGTTGTGAATGAGGGAGTGGGGTGACGTCAACGGGTGAATGTCAACAATGTAGCCACTGAGAGTAGGCGTTCCAGTTGAGTGTAACAAACAGCGGAGACGGAGCGGCACGCCGCGAAGGATCAACGCACACAGATACACGCGCGCGCGCGCGTCCACAACGGGCCGTAGAATTACAGAAGGGGTTGTTTTTTTTATTTTATTTTTTTTACCTCGTTCGTGTAAGCGAGAAAACGCACTCCAGTTGCGGCGACTGGGAAGAAAAATAACATCTCACCTTCTGCAGACGAGAGGCTTTGAGGAAACGACAAAGCGAGCCATCATGTGAAAGAACTTATGTGGGAAACAGACAAAAGGGCTGGAATACGACAGGAATAGAAAGTAAAAGGTAAGCTGGCATGCACGTTCATTCACGCCTTTTCTCCCTTGCGAGCCTCCGTTTTTCTATGTTCGTCAGAATCTCAGTCTCAGAATGGATTGTTGATGCTGCAAATACCGAGTTGCAAACTTGCATAAGTGTCAGCGCGCTGGCCTCGAACCACGCGACTGTTGTTGTTGACTTCTGAGGACCCCAAAAGTCACTAATAGAAGAAGAAAAAAAGTAGAAGAGGGAAACCGCACGCACGAATATTGAAAGCTCGGCGTGCGGTGCAAATATGGAAAGGGTGTAATGTGTAGGGGTGTGAACGCGGGTTCGGGAGTGAAACACATCTCAGAACCACATCCTGTTATGCTTTGAGTCAATCCTCCGTAGAGCGCAGCCGTTTTTCCTCGGGTTTGGAGAAGTCGATGCCGGTGATCCCAGAACTGCTCCTGGCGGCAGAATGCCGAGCACCCAGCCCGTCACCGAACGCCCCCCCCCCCCCCCCCCCAAAAAAAACACACACACACACACACACACACACACACACACACACACACACACACACACACACACCATAAAGTATCCACACTTCTCTTCCTCTTTCTATTGTGATCACACACACACACACACACACACACACACACACACACACACACACGCGCGCACGTAGCGGGCTGAAGGCTATATTTGCTGCGTAAGGGCGAGCATTGTTTGCTCATTTCAAGTTTCTCTCAGCTGTATCATTTTGGAGCGTTTCCTTTGATGTTGAGGCAGATCCGGAGCAGGTCTGGGTGCCCACGGCTGTTCCCCAGCACTCACAGAAACGGCTCTTTTCTTACTAGCCATGACTGTCAAAAATGTGCGCCCGTCCTGCGTTGTCATGTGTGAGTGGATGCTGCAGTGTGGCTTCGTCAGTCCCCTCGTCAGCCTCATCATGTTGTCAGTGATGGGGAAGGGGGTGGGGGCGGATGCGCCGGGATGCAAGACACAGCACATAATCTATCGTTTCTCTATGATCAGGGAGAATATTTTAGCCCCAGGAAGGAGGAGAGGGAGCTCCTTGTTATTTCACCCCATCAACTGATCAGCCGAATACCGTTTTTGGTCCCGTTCAGCTGTTGTTCGCTTTGTTCACTTTGTCACGGAATGAGAACGCGCGTCTGCCCGGTGCGCGGACCGCGGGTCAGCGTCCTCAGCAGGACGCGGGGATTCCGGTCCGCCTGCTGTCTGGTCGCGTTGACCTCCACGGCGGAACCGTGGGCAGAATGAAGGGCCAGAGAGATGTTGGAGTGATACAGCGATGCTCGCCGCGGTGACATCCTCGCCATCCTTTGTCTGCTATATAGTGCTGATGCAACACAAGTGGTGGTGGGGCGCATCATCGCCCACCGCCCTTCTCACCCTCCATTCATCACCGCATCTCTGGCCCCGTTAGATGCCACCCACCGGTGCGTGGGACGCGCTAATAAGGATGTAATCAGTGTCATTTTAAAAGGCAGCTGACGTAAGGAAACTTCCCTGACACCGAGCTGGGTTCGGGGCACGTGCGTGGCGGCAGCACTCATGCGCAGTTTCACGCACCGACTCCTTTGTTCTGTACAGTGGCACCCTACTTCTTCTTTCCAGTGCAGCGCCCTTCCTTCCATCCACCCACCCACTCATCCATCCATCCATCCACACATCGATTCTTCCATACATACATACATACATACATACATACATACATACACACATACATACATACATACATACATACATACATACATACATACATACATACATACATACATACATCTCCTCTTTGCTGTGAGGACAGCGGTTCAGGGAGGCTCCTGCAGGCTGCAGTGACTCAGATTTACTTGGCAGTCACAGCCTGTTGCCACTTGCTTATTGAATAGGCACACAACCTAATTCAATGAAAAACATTTTAACAAATGAGACACGTCTCCTGTTACCATTAAAATAGTGCCTGTTATGTGTGTAATTAGATGTATTCATCATTCTTGTGCTTAAGCAGCAGAAAATCGTTTTGTACTTTTTGTTCAACTTCAAATTTGCATGCCCAAATTCATGCAGTTCAAAGCAGTCAGGTTTACAGTTCTTCTAAATGCCCAGCGTAGTCGGATTCGGTTCACCTTGAAACATCTGTTGGTTATAGGTCCTTCTAAGTCGATTCCCTTGAATCTTCAGCTTGATGCACTCCTCCATCCTGAACCTCCAGCAGGACCGGTTCTGGATGGACGGCCTGCAGCATCTTATGATTGCACCATCAGATTCTGACTTTCCACAGACCTGCTAGCTGTAAAGCAAATTTGATAGCTAATAAAAAATCAGAGTTAAAATAACAGCCCATAATTCTGATATTTTGCGACAAAAAAGCGGAATGGTTTTACTGAACTGCATTTACTGTATTGAATTGTTGCTGAATTGCTGATGCTTTACTGCATCTCTGTCTTTGAATCCCTCTCTCCTTTGGCTTCTTTCTAACTGTAAATTCTGCTGCTTCCCTGGGGATCTGGGGGCCGTTAGATGGGCTCACATTAGAATTTCAAAAGGATCTGAAGTTGCTTTGCTACCCCACAAAAAACATCTGGTTGCAGAAAATAAAACATGTTTATGCATGTGCACAAAAAAAAAAAACAGGTGACTTTACAGTATATTTTGTTTGGGGGAAATGTGTAAAGGTTTACAAAGACAGGTGAAATAATTATTCCTAGCAAGGTGTGGAAAGCTGGTGGAAACAAAGCAGAAAATGTTTTAAAACTTCTGTGTTTGGTGAAATGTTCATGCAGGATTTTTGTGGGGTTAAAGGGTATCAATTGAATTAAAATGCTAAAACTACAAGTACTGATTTACAATAAAACAATGAAAAGATCCTTTCAAGGGACTTTTTTACTTGTGATGATCTGATGATGGGAGAATTAATGGCATTTCTGAAGTCAAAGGAGCAGGAATAGTTCACTACGACCTAAAATCACCAGCAGGAAAAGTCAGTCATATTTACTGTAATCTTCACAACAAAAGGCTCAACATGTCTTCTATGGTTGGAAGTTGCAACACTAGAAACCTGCACATACTAAAAATGTTTTGGCATCTGAAGGACTTCCGCTGTTTTATTACTCATCTAAATAAAAAGGGCCACCCTTTACAACAGATGAATAAAAATGTTGGCGGGAGCTTGGTTTGGGAACATTTCTGAGGTTGAGAGAGTTTTTCTGTTTGTTTGTTTGTTTGTTTGTTTGTTTGTTTTTGGCGGGGGGGTCCTAACATAACGAGTCCCTCAGGGCTGGAAGCTAGAGCAGAAATCCCATATGGCTGCTGACCCTCCGCTTTTACAGTCTGTCCACGCTGAACTGTAACATCCAGGGCTAGACTGCCCTCTGCCCTAACTCCCCTCCTTGTTTAGGCATCTGCTGAGCCTGGTGAATCATGCTTTATAGTTCTAATTAGAACCATAATGAGTGAAGAAGCTCCTTGTGTTCAGAAGTAACCAAGCACTTATGGGTTAATGATTCATGAAATTGCAGCTGGAATAAGATGCGATTATGAGGAGTGATCTCTCCTGACTGCAGATGCATGTCTCCCGAAGACAATATAGTCTGTAAAGGTGCATCATTTTTTGTTTTCTTTTTGTGTGTGTTGTGTTTTTATTTTATTTTTATCAAAAAAGTAGCCTGACTCAGAGAACCTACACGAAAAAGCTGCAAATTCAGGGGCTGATCTGCATGTACAACATATATCAGTAGGAACGCTGGTCAACCCACGCCCAACTTCCAAAATCAGTTCCTCAGAGTAGAACGGCGGGAAAAAAAAGCATATTTCCCGAGCTCCTCCACGTCAGCACGAAGGCATGTTTGACGAGGCTCCAGCCAGAGCGAGGATAGAGCAGCGCTGCTGAGCAGAGTGTCAGATTCAGCCCTTTACAACAGTCGCTAAATGCTCCCCTCCTTCTCGCTCTCTGCTCTGCTGTCGCTTCCTCACCTCGTCCCGTTGTGGCTGCTGCTTCTTCTTCTCCTGCCACCTTCGGTGTCGCTCCTCAACGGTGTTGTTGCCTGACATGTGATATCAGATTGCGTTACCCCGACGGACCCAGATCTCTCCGGTCTGCAGCTGCACAGCCTGTGCCTTTTCTGTTTTCGGCTCGGGTGCTTGCCAAGAAACCGTCACACATTTCAAACGGCACAGGCAGATTTCTGATTGCTCTGTTTCGTTTGCTTTGTCTTTTTTTCCCTCTGTGTTTTCACATCACGTCTCACTGGTATTCGCCATACGTAAATGAGCTTGATCGTCGCATGGACCCTGCTTAATATTCTCCAGAGCCTGTCGCTCTGCCTCAAGTGGAGAGCGTGACCTGCTAAACTCTCCCGTGCTCCTCAGTAAGTTCAGGTCCATACCGAGCTGATTAAATGATGCACATCTGATCCTAATAGCTTTGGAATTCAAGCTCTATAAAAGAGGTTTTTGTCAAAGTGACTGATGATACTCAAGCTGTCACGAGGGACATTTAACGAAAACATTAACTGTGGTGTGCTTTCCTGATTCTACTGGATTTCCAGGAGCCCTGCTCCTTCTGTCAAGTTCTGCCCTTGTTTGTGACAAGGTGATAAACAGTCCACATCGTCAGCCAGAAGGTACTGGACTGGAAACGACTGTCTGTACTTCACTGGAACTGCTGCCGTAGAGGTTCTCTATGCAGGGGAACTCTCTATGACTCCGTGTTTGTGCAAGTGATGGAAATCCTTAAGATCATCAGAGTAAATATTTGTTGCTTTACTAGTTTACTTAGGGCTAGACGATAATTCAACAACAATATATATATCGATCGATAGACATATTTCAATGATAGAAAAAAAAGGGTAAATAAAATGTTCAATAGAATAAAAGTTTTCCTTCCTTTTGTATTCCATTCTATCATGTAGGTTAATATTACATCCTCCCAACCAATCACAAATGCAGACCCAAGAATGTTTTGTCGACAAGCTCCGCCCCCTTCAAAGAGTTCAGAGAGCACGTTTTTTTCCTTGTTTTTTTGTTTTTTTAAAACTTGCAGTTTTGGTAAAAAGTTGGCTGAATTAAGGGTTAAGTTTGAATTCAGTGTGTGTGTGTTCTGTATCTAAAATTAAGTCACTAAGCAACAGCATAAAGTGGCCAGGATGGCACTTAAAATAGATATTTTGAATTTGATAATAATTATCGATATCGATCAATATGATTTCTATTTTATCCTTATGTTTTTTTATATATATCGACCAGCCTTAAGTTTACTAGTAAAGTGAGGACTTTGATGTAGAGTGAGGACCGAAAAAAAGGTTTTCTGGGGTAGGGATTATGTTTAGCCCTAAAGTGTCAGTTAGATTTAGGGTTAGGGCTTGAGAGGGTTAGCTCCAGAGAGCATGGTAGTCCTTTTAACTTTCAGAGAGATTTTACAACTCTAAACGATGTCTGAAGCAATAATGAAATAAATCCGCTCAGCTTCACTTGTAGCCCTGGTGCACACAAGATGTAGGGTGGCTGTGATAAACGTTGGTGTCTGTGACTGAGAAACATTAAAGTTTGATCTTATGAGCTACCATTGTTAGACTTTAGGCAGCTTCTCATTCACAGAAATGTGTTTACTAGCAGGATAAAATCAAACCTTGTTCAGGAAAGCAATGTTGGGCTGATCTTTTATAGGTTTTTACTTAATATTTGACAGCAAACTAACAACTTCTGCCTGCTGGGCATTGGCAATACAAACCGAAACCATTATTAATTGTAGAACACAGAATATTTATCACACTGGAGAAGTAGACCCGTGTGTTAGGACAGACTGACTTTAAATCTAATAAATTACAGCCTAGTTGTAGGAAACTACACGCTGTTCTCTTTATTTAAAAAAAAAAGAATCTTTCCACATTGTTCTGCTCAGGTCCAAGGACCGAAATATTTCAATGTTACCAACTTAGAGAAATACATTTATGTTCTTATCTGAGCATGAATGTTAGCGGTGGGATCTGGACTAGTAGTTGTTTTCATTTATGGAAACTATGAATGTTAAACACTAAACGTGGTTTAGCAGATAATCTTTCCTAACAGACATCAACAGAGAAATAGTCTCACACTTTTGGAGGTATCTAAATATAAGGTGGGACATCGTCTTGCCATAGACATGTACATCAGAAAAAATAGAATGTTTTTAAATGCCCTCAAAATTCTGAATTAAAGGAAGAGTGTGAAAATAATTCTCATATCATTGTGAAGCATCTCAAATTCTGATAAATATCATTATATAAGTCAATAGATTAAATTAAAATGTAATGCTTCTAATTTCAGGGCAGTATGACTGAGCTGAGGCTTGTGATGTTTTTAAAATGTTCTCTAATTTTCTCATCTTCAGAGTAAAGCAGTATCTTCTTCGTCAGGCTCAGATTTTTTGTTGTTTTATTTTCATAGTTTAAGTATTTATTTTAGCCAATGCTTTTTTATTAAATTTTTTTAAAATAGGAATTTATTTATTTTAAAAAGCATTCATTCCAAATTTGAGAATTCATAAATTAATTTCATCATGACAATCTAAAGATAAGGAACTCATTTATCTAACAGATATAATAATAATAATAATAATAATAATAATAATAATAATAATAATAATAATAATAATAATAATAATAATAATAATGGCGATAACAATACCATTAATAATAATAATAATAATAATATGTTAGGTTAATTGGCCTCTCTAAATTCTCCTTAGGTGTGAGTGTTTGTGAGAATGGTTATTAGTCCTGTCTGTCTCTGTGTTGCCCTGCGATAGACTGGCGTCCTGTCCAGGGTGTACCCTGCCTGAATGTTTAATAACATAGACTTTAGTTTTAGGTGATTTTTCAAGCAGTTTTAGTGCTTCTTTAATTAAATTGTTTGTTAGGGTATTCTGCCTCAGAAAATGAAATTAAATGTCACTTAAATGTTAAAGTGATTTGGTCCAATAGATAATACTGTTCTTATCCATTTCGCAATGTATTGTGTATATTCTTATGGTGAAAACAAAAACTTGAACCAATGAGTGACATAAAACGTAAAAACAAATGTGAACCAGAAATGACTAGAACTTACACTGATCATGTAAGGATTTAACTTTTTCTTTGGAATTGACTTTAATCTGAATTCTTATATCTTTTAGACTTTTCCTTACCCTTCTGTCTCCAAGAGAGTTGCATTCATTTCATAATCTAGAGGTGGAGTTTTGTTCAATACCTTTTGTGGGATTAAAAATGCTCTCATACTCCTGGGGCCCGTTCTTCGTACGTCGCTAACTCAGTTAGCTGGATTTGATTGTTGACGATTTGGCATGATCTTGGATTGTGCGGTTCTTCGAAACTCATCTTGGACTTGCTGTCATAGCAAAATGTGCGCCATTTTAAACCTGCTCGCGAGCAGGCTTATTTAATGTAAACAGGATTAGATCGCAGCTGCATAAGCAGAGGAGATAGGGAAGTCTGTCGTATCCATGTCATCCATTTTTACGACAACAACCTGTTGCGGAAGGTGCAAGAATAATTTGCAGAGTTTTTCGAATTAATCGCGTATTGTGCAATAGACAGGATCCTTTAGTGCAGCGCGACTGTGCAATTGTGGAGAGATTTTTCTTTGTGGCTGTTATAAACAGACAAGCACATCATTTAACAGTGGCTTTTAAAGAGGAAAAAATGGTGTTAGAGCCATAAATAGAAAATATTTAAGTTATTTGTATGATGGTTTGCTTTTTATTTTTATCATATTCAGTAAGAAGATTTGTTCAGGTCATTTTATTGTGAAGTTTAGTTTTACTTTGAAAGGCTTGCTTCCTTTCGAGCTGTATATTGTATTAGAAAAAACTATGGATGGATTAGACACTGAGCAAAACAGTTTTACAATGTAAACTGTGTATGACTTGGAAAAGGAAGAACTTCATTTTTTCTAGATAAAGAATTTTTTTTGTTAAAATTCCCAGTTTGCAAGTGTCCTTTACTTCCAGTGTCTACGGAATGACACTGAAATTTGGATCTCTTGACATAACAAGTGCCTTTTTAAAATAAAGTATAATAATTAAAGGCTACCATTTTGTAGAATATTCTTGTATTTCACTTTTACTTGTCCCCATGTTCTAGTGGGTCCCGTGGAGGCTCTGATATAAAAGAACAAAGTAAATATGAAATTAATAAAATACAAAACTTCATACTGTAGAAAGTGATCTACCATGGACAGTATTAACGCATTAATTTGTCTGCTGCTTTTTGCCAGCCCTCTCTCCTGGCTTTAGCAGACTTTGAGGTGTTCCCTGTCGTTTTAATTAATGACTCAAATTCGGCATAACCTTCCATTAAAAGCTCGTGTTCTGCTTGGGAGAAAAACCGAGGGCGTTCTTTGGCCATGCTGAACAGCCAATAGCAGCGTTGCTGATCATTGTTTCTACTATCGACACATTTCCCCTTTTAAACAAACGCATGAACCCGCAGTTGTCTCAGATAACTCAATCCAGTCATACTAATCGTAAACAACAGGTGTGTTCGAAGAACCCAATTAGCCGGATCATGAATAGCCGGATGAAATCATCTTGGATGTCTCATTTGATCTTGGATGTTTTAAGCAACATACGAAGAACGGTCTCCTGGTTTGGTTTTTCTGGTGTGTTTTTGACCATCTACGTCTCCTATGACATTAGAAAGTTATGTTAACTGAAGACCCCCAACCTTCCTCTGTCTGCGGTCAGGATGCTCGCTGCTTTTGCTCTGGAGCTTTCGCAATGACTACATATTTACCTTAGTTACAGTAACCAGGAAATCAAACTAGGCTAATTTCCGCCATTTATTCATACTACTTCCTTAGGATTGCTCAGATTATTTATCATAAACAGAGTTGTGGTCCCTAGAGCCCATTCCCTGCTGCCACCATAATATATGCCATGCATACACTATCAAATTACAGCAGTAAGCTATGAAAACAGGCCAGTGTATCCAGATTTGGACTATGTCCAAATGTTCTCATGGGGAAGACCAAAACACCATAGAAGTTTCCTATTTAAATCATTTGCATTTGTTGTCAGTGTTCTGTTGAGCTGCTGAGTCATCTGTGAAACCAGAGATCAGTCTGACCAAGACATTAACCTAATAACCATCGTACCACGCTAACATAATTACACTCGCAGGCTTCAGCTCTGCCATCAGCTCTTTCACTCATTAGGATATTCATAAAGCAACTCAGTGGAAGTCCTTTATCCCTACCACATGTAATGTTTCACATTTCATTTGCACAACAATTCCAGCTCAAAGTTAATACAATCATTAGACACATCACTTTGTTTTAAGTTCAACAGTCTTCAAAATAGTATAGCAATGACTAAATAAATAAAGTGGTATAGCAATGACTAAATAAATAAAGTGAAATTACATAAACATTTAAACTCCTTTCAAAATTCTGTTGCAGCTTTTAGAAAATGCTTCTGAATTCAGCTACACTGTAGGCTGAGCTGTGATATGTCGCAGTCAGAAGTAAGACTAACGTGTTTCGTGATGGTCAGGTAAAGCTTCTTTTGTCACCAATCAAGAGCTTTCTCAGCGTAAGAATGTGGGATTCTGTGTCAAATATTAGGCTTAAAACAGTTAACACTTCTTGTTTTAATGTCGCTTCTTTGTTGAGACATGATTTCACATTTCCACTAAAATGTGTAACCTTGGTAACAGTAACAGTTTAGGGCGATATGTCCATGAAATATACAGCATCTCATCTATAATCACACGTTGTTCATATTTAAGTTGAGCTCACATATTTAACTCACGCACTTTTATTGCCTCCTAATCCACACGTAGCAGGATATCTGGGAAAAACTAGACATTTTTATGTGATTATGCCTTTGAGCCACAAATAAAAGGCATCATACATCCCTTAAAACAAATTATCCTAAAAACTCTGGCCAAAGTGGTGATTTATAAACGCTCCGGTTTTGAGCCTGCGTGTGTACATGCAAAGACAGACATTAATGTCTGCCACATCACGGTCTGCAACAAATATTTCTAAACTGCGTCATACACGTGCGACCATTGTTTATACCCTTGGCTACACGATGGAGTTAAAAACGATTTCCCATCGTCAATGTTATATGAAACAATTTTGATCACAAATTCACTTTGTGTTTATTATTTTGTTATGTTTTTCCATTTTGATGATAAAACATAAAGTTTTATCAATTTTATATTTAAACATGGTGTTTAAAAGAAGCTCAACTTCCTTATCTGTCCACAGGTCGAACCTCCTGGCGCTATGAGTCATTCCTAACTAGAAGTCGTGGTTGTTTTGAAGGATTCTGATTGGCTGACATAAGTTTTAGTTTTACGGTACACTGTCTCCTATGTGCCAAGCGTATTTTTTATTTTATTTTTAAGCGCTCAGTGTCGTACTTCTGCGGGTTGGTGTGTGTGAAAACTTTTCTTTAAAAAAATCTCCCGTGTGTATGATATTATTTTGAAAAAAGGTGTAGGGTAAGATATTCGTTCTTTTTTTAACACTAGTACGAATGGACTAGGTCGAGTTCATTCTTACACACTAAGACTCACTACCATTAGGCTGAAGCTGCACTTCAGGGAGTCCTTCCACACTGCAAACTTAGATTAGAAGTACTATATATATATATATATATATATATATATATATATATATATATATATATATATATATATATATATATATATATTTTTTTTCAAATTCAAAAATAAAAATTGGATGTTTATGTAACTCATCTGGTATATATTATCCTCAGAAAGTAGCAGATTTTTATCAGATTTTTATCTGTCCAAAATCAACCCAAATTCTTTGGATGTTAGAGCCTATCTTTTGTATAAACAATATAAAGAAAATGATGTAAGTAATTATCTAATTGATTTGCGGATGTTAAATGTACGCTGCTGTCTAATTATTGTGTCCTCTGACCATCTGTTTGGAGGAGCGAAGAGGCCCCCAGCACCCCAAACCACAGTTTTAGTTACCTTAAGGACAGTTTAAATTGATCATTTAAATCTTCTGACCACTTCCATAGTTGGGGTGGCAGTGAGCTCTTATTGTTTCTATTATCATTCTACATGTCCTTTATATATCGTTGTCTGTTGTTCTTTTTGTTTTCTATGGAAATTGAACAAATCAGGTGGAGATGGATTTATGTTTGCTTTCATATTGCAGTGAAGAGAAGAGAAGAGCTGATAAAATGTTGATGTGGTCTGAGACTTTAATGGCAGTGAGGTGCAGAGCTGATGGAAGCGCTTTAGGTTGGTAACACCTTCTGTTGACGGGGATTTTTGAATGTGGAACATTCTGCTTGCCGCTATATTAGGCACCACATTTACAAAACAAGTTACATTAATAAATGTAATTCCCAGCAATAGTTATAGCAGCCTCACCTTCTTCCACAGATAGGTGTTTTACGGCATTATTGCATAGTTACAACTGAAGGTATCCAGCCCTATTTTATCTTTTTTTTTTTTTACGAACTGGAACTTTAACAGCTGCATGTGCTGTTTTTGTCAGTTAGAGTGCTTCCTGCTGGTTCAGCCAAAGCTCTCTTATCATCCCTGCTAGCTTCGCACCTGACAGCAGATAGGTATTAGCCAATGGTCAGTAACGTTTGAGTTTCTTAAAATAAAGACGTCTGATTGAAAAGTGATAGCTTCATTGCGGTTTTCTCCACTTGTGCACAGGCAGGGGAAAGCTTCTGTGTGTTTTTTCCTCTCAAGTGTGAGATCATATCCTTCTATATGGCACTCTTTTGTTCTGCTCTCTGCCATCGCAGAGTGAACAATGAAACAGTAAGATGATTGTCAGTAATGTCACAATCGTTAGTGCTTTCTTCTTCTGGCAGAGCAATTTGTTTAAAATATTGTGCATAATTATGCACAACATTTATTCACAGGAAATAATTAAATAGTTTGGAAATTTAGTTTTGCCTAAGGGGTTTATCAGTACTTACTGTTTAAATTCTGTTCATTGGTAGTTTTATCCTAACCTACTATCAGCTGAATTTTCTCTTGGTATACTTGATCTATGAAGAATCAGGCTGTCCTCTGATTAGTATTACAGTTATTGAGTTAGACCAGTAACACCAACTTAATTCAGTTATTAAGTTGTTGTTACTGGTCTAAATTGAATACACGTGTGAAGCTGGATAAAGCCACCTCCCATCTTTTCAGCAGGTTAAACATTCCCTGCGTATGATGCATTCTGTTTGCTCACCTCCCTCTAAGACCTCGGAGGGGATGGAAGAATGAGGAAAAAGATGACACTGGTCTGACACCAGTAAGCATTTCAGTCAAGAATCCTGTAAGATCTTTGTTTCTGTAAATGATGGAGGGGAGAGAGAGAGAGAGAGAGAGAGAGAGAGAGAGAGAGAGAGAGAGAGAGAGAGAGAGAGGGGGGGGGGGATCCTCTGATAAGGATCACCTATTATATGTGACAGGACAGGACAAAACAAAAAATTAGTGATGACAGCAAAAGTAAACTTCCAAAGCAAACCATCCTGATAAGATGCCTGAATCACCTCGGCTGATGCCTTTCCGCCCCAAGGAGCAGGAACACTCCACCTTATGGAGGAAGCTACTTGTATCCAGGACCTTCCTTTTACAGTCATATCTCATGGTGAGGTACAGACAGAGGCGTCAAAACTATTAATTTCTTTACTCAGGTAGTAGTATAGATACAAGGGTGTAAAATGTCTCTGTAGAAGTTGAAGTGCCAACTCAATCTTTTACTCAAGTAAAATGATAAAAGTACCTGTTTCAAAATGTATGAAGTAGAAGTAAAAAGCCAGCTAAAAGAGAATTATTCCAGTAATGTGTAGATAAGCAAATTTTAATTTTAGCAAAGTACTCTGCTTACTTTGCTTTGTACTTTGTTACTTGACACCTCCAGGTTCAGAACCCTCTAACTTGAGAATGTTGGGTTTTGCTCAGCTCTTTCTTTACCGCACCACATCGGAGCAGCACCTATCCTTTTATCCGTGTCCTGCACCATCATACTATTAGTGGTCCTGGTTGCCATAGACTGAGCCCCATTCCGGGGAGAGCATGCCGCCTGATAGCAGCTCAGAAAGGTGGTGGTGTCGGCTAGTTGTTGTTCTTTGTAAGGCTCCCATATACTCGGGTGTACTGTGCGCATACTGTGAGCTGCGTGGACGTTTAATCTTTCATAGTCGAGTGTACTTATTGCCTATATTTCTTGTGGCAAATCCTACAATTCCCACACTTTCTGCCAGTGAGACGAATTGGCGGAACGGATGGTAAAATGTTTTACTAGCTAACTGAGCACCTAGAGCCGTTTCTTTTCCAACAGGCTCCCACCTTTCAATGAGAACAGAGAGGGACTGTGATGCCGTGTGTCCTTGCGACCGCCTGCTTGCAGCAGCTCAGTGTATTAAGCTCAGCTCAGCGTCTCACATAAAACAGTTTAATGTAAAGACTTCTTGCCGCCGAGTAGTTTAGTGTCACACTGCGTACGCGATCGTAAAAATTTAACTCTGCAAAGTCCGAGCAGAGTCTGCCTTGAAAATGCGCGGAGTCTGCGCATATTCAAGGCAGTCTCTGCTCGGACTTCAGGATGTACCCAGATAACATAACGAGCAGACACAACAGACATTATATTTCTACAATTTGTGTATATATATAAATGCACGCTTTAAGCTTCCTGAGAAGCTTAAAGCGTGCTAATAGTTTTTAGGGATTGATAACACTTGTACAGAGTCCAAAAAAATCCGATATCACTCCTTTTTAGCGTTTTTAGTTGTTAGTTACCAGTGCAACAACATCATTCAAATGTGATAACAATGTATTTCTACTGTATTTCATACACTTTAGCAGCTTTTTCACTTGCATATGCTGTACAAAGTGATTTAATGAGAAATAAATGGTCAGAAGTACAAGTGTTAAGTTTTAAATGACAACCAGGCTAGGGCTAGGGTAAGGTCGGGGTGGGAGGGGGTTTATTAGGTATATAGTGGGTGATGGGGGGCTCTGGTCGGATGGCCCGTACGGGTCGTGTCGGCCCCCCCTCTTTGGGGGGCCTGGTCCGGGGGGCGCCTGGTCCGGGGGCGGGGCCGGGGGTCGGGCACAGGCAGTCGTATTGTTGAATTGTGGTGACCCCCCCCCCCCCACTTGGGATTTTTGGATGTGAATGCTATGTGGGAATGTGTGTAAAGCGTCCTTTTTTTTATTTATTTTTTATTTTATTTATTTATTTTATTTATTTATTTATGTATTTATTTATTTATTTTTTTGGTGTCTGTGTGTGGCGAGTGGGGCACAAGGGAGGGATGGTGTGAATGAGTGTTTTTTTTTTTTTTTTCTAGGTTTGGGTTCGGTCCGCTCCCTCTCCCAAGATCATCTCAAGTCTCCGCTAGGTGCTGAGCCCATCCCCCCACGTCCTGCCCTCCTCCGCTGCGTTGGCGGGCGCCTTGACCCTCTGGCGCGTTGACGGTCCTCGGGTTTGGGGCGGGTTCCCGGGTGGGCGCCGGCCCATTCCCGGCGGTGGCTTCGCGGGGCCTGGCCCCCCGGGGGGCGGCCGGGGCCCCTGCCGCGGGGGCGGGGCGCCCCTGGGGCCTCTGGCCCCCAGGGCCCATGGCCAGGACCACTTCAGCGCGGCCGGCTGCCGGCGGAGCCCACGGGCTCGTCCCCGCGGCTCTTGAGGGCGTCGGCATTGCGGTGGCTGGGGGATTTCCTCGGGGTCGTCTCTCCTCTTTCCTCAGGGGGGGGTTGTAGATTTCCTGTGAAGGCCCCTCTCGGGCGCACTGCTTTGGGGGCCCCTTTGGGAGTCCGGGGTTATGGGTCCCCTGACCCCTGCCTCTGTGCTCGGGGAAGGTGGGTCTTCGGTTCTCCACAATCACTATCAAGCCATTTCCTTCTGGATAATTTTCACCTAAACTAGTGCACTCTCACAATCTCCCACAGGTGCTGGGTCCCAGGTATTAAATGTTCACTTATATACAGAAAGGCTATAATTTATTTACTTTCTTTTACTTTTTTTTTTAGGTATCACATTACACATGTCAGCTTAAATAATAATACATATGATTTAGCAATGGTATCAAGGTGTTACACGATTGTATCTGTTGCTTTATGTCTGTTGGTTGTGCTGTTCTTTTTGTGTCTCTTTCCAGGTGATGGAGCAGACAGAGGAAGTTTTATCATTCTCTTCCTTTTATCTCTTCTTTCTTTCACCTCTTCTTTCTCTTTTTTTTCTCTTCTTGTTTTTCTTTTACTCTCCTACTTTCCCATTGTAGTGTCCATATAATTTGAAATTCTCCCTGCAGGAATCACAATAAAGCTATTTACACGCACAAATCAAGCGGAGCATTATGGCGAAAGCTGTTTGCTCCACTTGTGAAAGTAAAATCTGTCGAGCTCTATTTGGCATTAAGATATAAATTTTTATTGCCACATTGCTAGACAGGACACTGGGGAAAAAAATAAATAAATAAATAAAATAAAATAAAAAAATAAAATAAAATAAAATAAAATGACAACCACAGGGTTCTCAACAAGATTTTTGACAGTGTAACAGGAAATATGTTGGGGGGGGGGGGGCGCTCTGGTTTGTTGTTTCGGAGTGTCATGTGGTGCAGCTCAGAAGGGTAGCTCTGACCGACAGACTGTCATTTTGCTCATAATAACAGCTAGCCTTAGCTGTTCTCCACAAGGTTTCTACAACACTGTTGCAGATACAGGAGCATTACTAACATTGTTATGTTTCTCTCAAACATCCCTGTTGTACTGTTAGCTTAGCATGTAGCACCATTCAGCATTTCGTTTTACTTGTCTGTCTGCCTGGGAAAGTATTTATCCTGTCTGTAAAGAGGAACGCATGTTTTCTTCTCAGCTGTTCTCCAGCAGACTTTAAGACCTCCAGCAGCAGCTCATTATTTGGGTCTGGTGTGCTTCTGGAAATCCATATCGGATTTCCTGGTCAGGTTTGGTGAGGAAACACCATCTTTCCAAGTGGGAGTTCTGTATTCAGGAGTATGTTGCTGTCGGTTTTTCTGACTCACAGCTGGAAGCTTTCACTGTGACTGAAAGGATAGGTCAACATAAACCAAACAGAACCTGACTGTAAACTGCTACTTACAGAAAGGTTTATAGCTACTGTTGACAGAAAAGAGCTGGTTCCATAACAGAGGAGTATGATAACTGAAGGTGGAGATAGTGTGATGCTTTATTCAGAAGCTGATTAGGATCAGCTCCTCATATCTATCTATCTATCTATCTATCTATCTATCTATCTATCTATCTATCTATCTATCTATCTATCTATCTATCTATCTATCTATCTATCTATCTATCTATCTATCTATCTATCTATCTATCTATCTATCTATCTATCTATCTATCTATCTCTCTCTCTCTCTTTATATATATATATATATATATATATATATATATATATATATATATATATATATATATATATATTACATCAGACTAATATAATGTATGTTCAATACCGGCTTTAGGGTTGTTATTTGTTTTGTTTTATTTTTTTCAAAATAATTTATTGAGTATGACTGTAAGTATGCAGTGTGCAACAAAAATATCTACCTATCGCTGATGTTGTTGAAGCAGTGGAGTGTAAAACAACAAAGCATGTTGAGTGTGTGGTTTGGTGAAGAAGTGCAGCTGTACAAGAGAAGAAGATAGTTGGGAGGGGGGGCATCCTGTGAGACTAGCACAGGTGGTTGGGGTGAGGAGGTGGTGGGGGGGTTGGGTTGGCTTAGTGGTGGGAGGGAATGAGGAGGCTGTGGGCGTGGAAGAGCTGTAATGAGCCCACTTCCTGCACCAAGCCCCCTTGCAGCACTGTAAACCTGTAAGCTCACAACGAGATCAGCAGGATTTGCTGCCTGTGGCTTTTTACCATTTCACAACAAGCAGCCATAGGTTCGCTCCGAAATCAGCTTTCCTCATGTTGTTTTCTGTCTAGTCAATAAACATTAGCGAAAGCAAGAAAAAACACTTATTTTACAGCAAGAATTTGTGAATTTGAAGAATAAAACTGTGTGACATTTGCATCAGTTTAATTCATAAAAAAAATCTCACCAAATTTGGTTTGTATTTGGCATGTTTCACAGTTTTTATGACCATAAACTATACTGGATGAAGCTGCCTAATTCTAACCACAAACATGTAAAGTAGACCAATGAGATGATGTCCAAAACTTAGTAACATCACAAGAAAGCCATTAATGAGATGGCAGCATTTTATACAGTCTGGTATTTTATTTTAGGCAGGCAAAAGATGCAAGCCTTATCTTTTTATTATGTAACCGTAACCCTTACCAGATTATCAAAATATTAATACATTTGTCCCTAAACTGCTAAAAAATAGATAGGTATATTTTCCACCATAAAAATGCCAGTCTTATAAACCTACTTTTACCAGATATAAAAATATCAGATGTGAAATGTATTTTTGATGTTTTACACATGTATATTTATTTAATTCCACTGTTTAAAAAAATACAGAAAAGATTTTGATAAAATACATTTTAAGGAATATTTGTTGGGCTACAAGGTGGGTCGGTGATTGAAGATGGATGGATGATTTAAAAAATAACGCTGGTTTGAGAAGTGTTAATTCAGTAGTGAAGTTTAAAGCTCCAAAGAAGAAAAAGAAAAAGCAGGAGTCTATATTGTGGTCTGACTTTATGGTCAGTGTGGGCAGTGGCTCCTTGTGGCTCCCTGTGGTCCGCAGGGAGGAAACATAGTCTTAATGTGCACCTGCGGAGGTCAGGTGCTCCCGCATACAGCCAGTAGTGTTGTTATGGACAAAAAAGGTCAAGCAGGCGCAGCCATTTACTGTCCTCTGTTGATGTTGGGTCACAAGCTCCACGTCAGTGTCAGAGCAGCACTGTGTGGACACCTGTCTTTCCAACTGGCTGCTTCTTGCCACTGACTTTTACACATTCTCATATTTGATCTGAAATTGAAAACGCTAGACGGTGGTTTGAAACCACATCATAACTGGCCTCACTTATTATTGGTTCTTAGTATTCAGGCAGTTTGAAAGCATACTTCCTTATCTGCACCTGTTGAGATGTGGGATTGTTCCTTTCTTTTTTTTTATTCTCCTCTGTTTTATTTCCATCTTTTCTATGTTTTCCGTTTTTGCTTTTAGCAAATTTTGCCCAAATGCAGTGTAAAAGTTGGTTAGTTATTAAAACTCTTCCCAGGATTGCTGGGACGGGGATTATCATTGACTTTATCAGGGATTTACTTGAAAGGTTTGTTGATTATCAACAATAATTGGTTTGGGAAAAAAATTAAAAATCACTTAAACATATTTCTATTTCTCTCAAGAAGCATAAAAAAAATATTCATGTAATTAAAGATATTTAAGAAAAATCCCTCCCAAGCTGTTTGATTTTAAATGCATCAATTTTATTAAATTTTTAGCCAATTTGCGATGCTGTTGAAAAGATTTTAAGATTTGCCCATTTTTGCCAAAAAGATTGTTTTTACAGACCTGTTGAATATAATAGCACATCAATTACAGAATCACTTTTTTTTAAGATTGCTTTATTTCTACGAATAATACATATACTGTGAGTGACTTTTATGGCAGCGCATGTTTTTGTTTCCCCATAATAATATTTTTACTAAAAAATATTTAATAGTTATTTGTGTCTAAAATGTTATTCTCCTTAGGGACAAATTCCACCACATTCCATTTCAAATATATGGAATATATCTATCTATATCTATATCTATATCTATCTATCTATCTATCTATCTATCTATCTATCTATCTATCTATCTATCTATCTATATATATATATATATATATATATATATATATATATATATATATATATATATATATATATATATATATATATAATTTATAGAAAGCCTGATGTGCCTGGAAAGAAACATCAGGCCTGATTAAAGAACTGTGTGTTTTTTAATCAAGCCATATACTTCACCTTGAAGAACCTTAGTTTAGTTTCTCAGCTAAAGAAAAGCTGGTTTTTCTACCATTGTTGTTGTTTTTGCTTCCGATAGAAAATGAGTTTATATATATATATATATATATATATATATATATATATATATATATATATATATATATATAGATAGATAGATAGATAGATAGATAGATAGATAGATAGATAGATAGATAGATAGATAGATAGATAGAGATATGTATTATTTGACCATTTTATAACTATTCTTTATAATTTGACAATTTTAAAATTATTTCTGGTTCTTTGGGATTTTCTGGGGCGTTTTTTTGTTTTCACATAAAAAACAGTTAATTTGCCCCTTTTAAATTAAAACCCATTCTAACTGTCCCTATATGTGATGGAAACTTTTCTTGTGAAATGTCTGACTTAAGCATAATGCGCCTGTTTGCGCAGCTTTCACATGAGAAGGGATGAGTAACTGTGGATGATAGGAGGGTCTGTCTTCATACTGCAGGGACGCCCTCTTCACGCTCTGCCAAGCTGCCAATCATCTGTCGGACCTCGCATCTTTCTGACTGATAGTGATGTGTCCTCACACTGCTCGTGGATAAATGATCACTAATCAGCTCCCGAAGATGAAGGACAAGTCTGTAAGTAAAACAAACACTTTTAATGCTTCACAAGGTTTGTTTTTACATGTCAAAACCTGATTTGTTTCTTCGGCAGGAAGGCTGTTTTTTCCTGTTGTGGTTTGGCTTTGTGAAGGCGAGGCAAACATTTGTCATGCTGACAAAACACAAACAAAACCTCTGCTACTGCTAAGCTCTCAACATCTTCATTATTTCTCAATAGATCTTCTTGATTTCAACAGTGAATCTTGATAACAACAGCAAAAAACCCACATTGCTCAAAACTAATGAATACTTGGCAATGCTTGTGTTTCCATTTATAACTAACTGTTGCAAAGGAAATAAAGCTTCCCTGTCTGACTTCCTTTGCAGGTGTTAGCAGTGACTGTTTTATAGTTAATCTTTAATGAGAATTTATCCGCAGTTTTCTCTGCTCTGCCTGTGGGATCGTTTGAACATCTTTCATGATAATGTTCTCTGTAATCATGCCTAGAGAGTATTAGCCCTTATACTACAATTTAACCCTTTCCGTCAGAAGAGGCATTCAAAGCAGATCTTCTTGAGCTTTTAAAAGAGAAAGTATAATACCTAAGTGATCTTCTGTGGAGACTTTCACGTGTTCTGCTAACTGCATGAACTGAAGTCTCTGAAGTTTTCCTTCACAGTCTTTTAAATAAATACCAAGTGCTTTGTTGTGATGGTAATAATGTCCTGGCCATGGTTTGTGAGGTAGTGGAAGTAGTGAAGATATAAGTACCGTAGTAGGACCAGAAGTTGTCAGGGTGCTCAGACCACGTGGAGCAGTTGGTGTCTGCGCATCTCTGAAACCAGCTCAGTGTTGGCTTCTTATTGATCTAAAAGTCTGTTTGGAATAGATCAAATGTATATTTTTGTTTTTGCTTCTACCAAAACGTAATAATTATTATATTGTCTGAAGGTAAATACAAAGATTGTACTAATTGGATCAGACTGGGTCATAACTTGATGGCGTTAGTAAGTGATGGTACGTTAGGATGAAGAGTCAGTACTCGGCAACGGTTCTTTAGAAATCTTGAACATCAGGGGACCTTAGAACTGATCACAAAATGCCAGACTCTGTTTCATTTACAGTTTCTAGCTTGTGGGTTTGCTATACCATTTTTCTATTCTGTCAACTATCCAAAAAAAATCTGCATTCTAAAGTCTATAATGAAGCTATAACATAAAAAGCCCCCTCTCATAGCTTATGGTTTATTTAATTTCTACAAAACTTTTTAGGATTCTTCAAGAAACGAAGAATACTAGAGTCACTGAGAGCCAGAATGCAAGGTGCTTAAATAATTAGCTAATAGTTATTGTGCTCTAGGCGATTCTTTGCGATATGCAGATGGCGATCCATGTTATCGTGATGATGTTACATTTGCGATATATTGTGCAGCCCTACATAAAACCATGCAAACATGTGGAGGTAAGTAAAAAGTTTTAGTTTAGTGCATGTCGTACCAATGTTTCATGTTTTGTTGTTTTTTTTACTCTTCAACGGTGTTGTGAGACGTGATAAAAAAAACTAAAAATAGCATCACCATTGCTAACCAGGCATCTAATTACTGCATGTAGGAGTCAATAAATGGAGATTATCTGGTGTATGTTAAAGACTATGACCATGTAAGCATGCTAAATAATACTGTAACAATTAATGTAAATATTAGTTTTACCTCCAAAAATGTTCATATTACATGTTGACATGTTTGCTTTTTATGTAGCATTTTCATTTCTTAAGGTGCTCCTTTAATTAAAAACCGTTTGAGACCAATGCCTATTCTTTTCCTTTGTGAAATGCACAAAAGGGACTTTCTTCTGCCCCTAAAGAAGTAACTAAGTAACCTCTGCTTAAAATAGAACTTTAATGAGGAAATGTTTACTTTTACTTGAGTAATATTTTACATTGGTAGCTTTACTTGTATTTAAGTAAAATTTTATCAAATAACTGTATTTTTACATTAGTTTTGTACTCTTCCCACCTCTGCTAATTTCCAGTAATATAGGCCACGTTCCTGCCCACAGCCATCAGTATCTACAACAACTAGTTGGAAAAGGAACTGAGAATAGACACATTCTTTCCCCAATTTCTTTTCAATCAAACCCAAAATAAAAAGCAAAATGTGTTTTAAGTTTTGGATCTATAATGATTTAAAAATCCTTTCCCCATAAAAAAATATGACTTATTTGTTTAGTTGAAATATTGCATGCTCAAAAGGGAATGTCGAAAAGCTGAACGCAGGTGGAGAAAGAATAGACTCCAGGTTCACTATGACATCTATAAAGAGAGACTTAACAGATATAACTTAAAATTGAAAAATGCAAGAGAATCTTTTTTCTCTGAGATCATTAAGAAAAACATTAATAATGCTCGTGTCTTATTTTCCACAGTCGACAGGTTAACAAATCCTCCTGTGTCCGTGGCTTCAGAACTCCACTCCACCAGGGCCTGCAATGAATTTGCAAACTTCTTTACTGAAAAAATCCAAAAGATTAGAGGATCTGTTTGTACATCCATACTAAGTTCAGTACCAACGTTGTCTCCTACCAGAATTGATAGCCAAATAAACTCCAAAAGCTTAGAGCAGATAATTCAGCAGTTAAGTTCTTCCTCAAGCTGCCTTGATGTTCTCCCCGCAGCTTTCTTTAAAAAAGTTTTACCTGTCATAGCGTCTGATTTGACTCAGATAATAAACGCGTCCCTTCTGTCAGGTATTTTCCCCCAGTCCCTAAAAACAGCAATTATCAAACCACTGCTGAAAAAGAAAAATTTAGACAAACTTCTACTCCAGAACTACAGGCCCATCTCAAACCTCCCTTTTATCAGTAAGATCATTGAAAAAGTTGTATTTCAACAGTTAAACACCTTCTTAACAACGACCAGCTGCTTTGACGTTTTCCAGTCAGGTTTCCGTGCTCACCACAGTACAGAGACCGCCCTTATCAAGGTGTTTAATGACATCCATATAAATACAGACTGTGGAAGAACCACCGTGCTGGTTCTATTGGACCTCAGTGCAGCATTTGATACTGTTGATCACTCCATCATGTTAGAATGCCTGGAGAACTGGGTCGGCCTTCCTGGTACAGCTCTCAACTGGTTTAAATCCTACTTAAAGGACAGGGACTTTTTTGTATCAGTAGGTAACTTTACATCAGAGATGACAAAAATCACATGTGGGGTTCCCCAAGGGTCCATCCTGGGTCCCCTCCTATTCAATATCTACATGCTCCCTCTAGCCCAGATAATAAAAAACAACAACATCAGCTATCATAACTATGCAGACGACACACAGCTCTACATCACCATGTCACCAGGTGACTATGAACCAATTCAGGCACTGAGTAAATGCCTAGAAGAAATCAATGCATGGATGTGCCAAAATTTTCTCCAATTGTATAAAAACAAAACTGAAGTAATAATATTTGGACCAATAGAGGAAAGATCAAAAGTTAGCACACAGCTTCAGTCGATTCAGCTAAAAACCACCAATCAAGCCCGAAATCTGGGAGTAGTGATGGACTCAGACCTGAACCTTCAAAAGCATCTAAAGACAATTACAAGGTCAGCTTTCTATCACCTGAAGAACATTTCTAGGATTAAAGGACTGATGTCTCAGCAGGATCTGGAAAAACTAATCCATGCGTTTATATTTAGTAGAATTGATTACTGCAACGGTGTTTTCACAGGACTTCCTAAAAAGTGGGTCAGACAGCTGCAGCTGATCCAGAACGCTGCTGCCCGTGTCCTCACTAAGACTAAGAAAGTAGAGCACATAACCCCAGTTCTAAAGTCCTTACACTGTCTCCCTGTATCTCAGAGAATAGACTTTAAAATACTTCTGTTAGTCTATAAATCCTTAAATGGCTTAGCACCTAAATACATCACAGACTTGTTATCGGTGTATCAACCCTCCAGACCATTAAGGTCTTCTGGCTCCAGTCTACTCCACATACCTAGAACCAGAACTAAACATGGAGAAGCAGCATTTAGTTCCTATGCTCCGTTTATCTGGAACAAACTTCCAGAAAACTGTAAAAGTGCGGAAAGCCTGAGTTCTTTTAAATCAAGATTAAAAACACATCTGTTTAAAATTGCCTTTGACTGTTCTAGTTAAACAGTTTTACTGTTTTTAATGTTCTTTTTTGTTACTACATTCTATCCCTACTTGCTTTTATTCTATTTTCTATCTACATTTTATTATTTTGTTATATCTTAATCATGTAAAGCACTTTGTATTGTCTTGTACTGAATTGTGCTATATAAATAAATTTGCCTTGCCTTGCCTTGCCTTTGCTAAGCACTACTGTGGCTCATTGTGTAGAGTAGTCATTTACCGGGTTCTGGGTTTGATTCCAGTTTTCCCTTGTCACATGTCAATGTGTCCCTGGACAAGTGGGACACAGTATAACTACAATTTTTGACTCTCAAGTACTCTTGACTTGGCAATTTTGTCTAAAGTTTGGACACCCCTGATTTATATTGACAACTCGGCCTTTATTAAGAAATCTGACATTTTTGCACCAACCTGTTCTGTTTGTAATGAACTAGGCATGGGATATAAGGACTCAGTGTCCTTCCAAAAGCTTAGCAGAGTATTGTGTGTTCAGACATATTAGCCAAACCTTACCTTTGAACACATTTTATTAGTTTAATTTTTTTTAACCTGAATTGGTAGTTAAGTTTATGATTACATGCAAATCCAACTGTGGTTGTTCATATTATTATTGAAATACAGCTTGTTCGCTGGATCTGGGAGTTTACCTGATTAATTTTTGGTACAGTTCAGTTTTACCAGTCAAATATTTAACTTCCAACCGGCTGCTGTATATGAATGGATCTCGCTCCTGACTCCATAACATACACAGTTATTAGTAACATCTGGATGCAATAAAGAAGCACAGCTAAAGCTAGCTCAGCCTCCTCCTTTCTTTGTTAAAACATGGGAGGAATGCAGCTCTGACTCAGCAGGTGTTTCACAGCAGACGTTTTGGCTTGTCACCACAGGAAAAGCACATTTGTTTCTCATGACACACAAAGTATCTGCATTCCTTCCACTTGAGCTAGCCCCAGATTGCTCCATCATGGCTCTTTTAGAACTAAATGTTTATCAGCAAAATGGTCCATGGCATGAAAGTAATCGAATTTAGCCAATGCTACCCTCAGATAGGGATTTACTTCTAAATGTTAAGCAAAAATACAGCCAAAGTACGCAAATGTTCAGAGATATAAATGGGCGTACAGTTTGAATGCCTTTCTGTTTCATGCTAACATGTCAATAGAAAAAATGGTCAGCAGCTTGTGTGCATTATTTTAGGACAGATAATTAGTAGTTTGTTAAACACTGTGGTGTACAGTAGTTTTAACAAGAATGTTTTCTTTTGAAAATTATTATGTAGCAGATTCAAGACATCACGCAACAGAGACCCATTTGTTTCTGTTCAAGAGCAGCAGCAGAAAGAGGTTTGTGAGCTGCCTGCCTTCAGATCCAGACAGAGTTTCATTATTTACACATGACCCATGTCTGAAAGTTTAAGAGCTATTCCTTGTTGCCCGGGTTTGTGTGAGGCCCCTCTGAAGTATCTGTGTTCAACTGTAAGAGCCTGTCTGCTTCCCATAATGCACCAGTCCATCTCCTGCCTGGTGCAGGCAGTGAAAGAGGCTATTGTTCCTGTCACTCCGAGGCATATTGCATGCACTTATGACACAGAGTGGGAGAAATGATTTCCATTATACCTCTGGAATGTCTTTGAATCAGTCAATGTATGGATACACGCTCCCCTATGCAGACTCTGATTTCATCCATCGTTTAAATAAACCTATCTCGATCTTCAAAAGAAAAGAACAGTGTATTGTTCTCTATACTATAAAAAGAGCTTAGTAAAGACAGAATTGGAATTGTTTTGTAAGATGATGGAAAATAACTTAAAGCTAATGTTCTAAGGTGGTGATTAGTTTGATTATATTAGGCCGTTTTGCTACACATTGTTTCAAGGCACTTAACAACAAAAGTCAAGTGAAATCATATAGACAAATTCCAAGTCAAGTAAATACATTCCACATTGATCCTTGCTGTCAAACAATGGCATCAAGTGAAGACCACATCCAAAGCTTCATGTGGTGGTCTTCTGCCCTGAATCAAACAGCAAGTTAAATCTCAGCAAGAAAACACAAGGCTTCCATTATCTCTCTCCCTGTAATGCCCTACTCCTCGTACCCATCTGATTGATGTGCAGTTAACATCGGCTGGAAAAGCTTCCCGCTCCTCTCATGGATTTTGCTGACATGATGTAATGTTTTGATGATTCTCGGAGTATAATGCAATGCACAGTGAAAGTCAAAATGAAAGAAATATCCTCCCCTTTAAAAAGTGAATTCCACTCTCTCAGGCAGATTGTTTATGCTTCACAGACCACACAAACCCTTTCAGTCACCAAAACAAGGTATTGTGTGCTTTGATATGCGTGAGAACATTTGACTCTGTGTTCTCAAGTTACACTCACACGCAGTACAAAAATAAGGACTATTCATTTGTGGAAAAAAAGTCTCTCCTGAGCAAAGTATCTGAGCTAGGAAAGATGCAACAGCTTCTGGGGGTGTAAAGGAAGAGCACTGTGTACAGATCATGAAACACAGCCTTATCCATCAGTGGCGAATCTATTTTTATCTTAGTTGTATCGGGTATCCTGCCACGCTCCTTTGTCCAGTGCTGTGGGATATATATGGCACAGTCTGATACAACTTAGATAGTGTAGGAGTCAATGAGATGTGGAACTTCTCCACGACAACTGATATCTTCCTCCAGGTGTGTGTAAGGTGAGGTAAAACCCAACCCTGTCATTGACCTCTTCCAGGCGTTGGAAATGCACTCTTCTATTTCAGATTTGCCATACGTTGCTACCAAGCTTTCTCACCAAGGGAAAGCTGTTTGCTCTCCCTTATCACACCCACGTTGAACATTTGCATTGTCACTGTATGACACTGAAGGAAAATACATACCGTAGGTCTGTTGTACATGGGTCATGTTGTAATATGACAATCTTTGTGATATCTCTTAGGAACCCTCTCCAATACGGATACTGGGGTTTGTAGAGGGTGTCGTATACTGCATGTATCCTTTACATCCTTCTAAATAACTACAAATCCAGGTGAATATATACCAAGCTGTTGGAATATCAAGAACAAAAGAAATATTTTAAACATTTCTTGTATTTTTGCATAATTTCGCCTCTTAAACCTGGAGCAGTTGTAGATATATGAGGAAACTCAGCTTTGACATTAACAGTTGTTCTGTTGATAGATTTCTACACCTTAGCTTTGGATTTTAACAGCGCCTCCAGAATTACCAGGGGCCTTTTCTATGCTTCTTTGATTAATAATCCCCTTTCTTTGCCATCCATTTCCAGGAAGGTTTGAAGTTGAGCCATACTCTCTGGAGTTTTGGTTTAATTAATTGAACAGAGCTCTGGGCGATGTTCAAAGCTGGGGGTATTGTTTAGAACCAAACTAGACAATATCCCCAGCTTCCTCCCTGACCTGTCTGCTGGGTTCCTTGGCCTTCATGATGCTGGTTCTTCTCTAATGTTCTCTAAGAAAACGCTGAGGCCAGAAGTAGAACACATGTAGTTATACTGAGATGAAATTACACACAGGTGGACTCGTGTACTGAATTTTATTTAAAATGATGAGTAAAAGGGTGTGAATCACTCATTACTCTTTAAATGTTTTCCTTCCACCCAACGGCTGTATACTACTTTGTGTTGGTCTGTCTCATGAAAATCTAATGTTATGCAAAATTTTCTGGTTATAACATGATAAACTTAACCTTTGCAAGGCACTGTAAACCAGGTCATTGTTTACTACAGATCCATTTAAGAGCAAGAACTCTTTCTAATGAAGTGACTTTTCAATACACAGGATCACCCAAACTCAAACTACTGCTTTAATAGGAGGCAAAGGTACAGGTTCTGCTTGCAAAGCACATGTCTTACAGTTATACCACCTTATTGGTGGAGGTCCCAGAATGGGGAGGATGAAAATGGTGACAGCAGCAGCAGTAGTGTTTTTAATCCCATTCAGATAGACAGTTGGAAAGTGATTTGTTGAGCTTATAGAGTAAAACCCTGCAGACTCCCCTCATGCTGGGTTTGTTTGGGTTGGGCTGTGATCCTCCTTTCCAGTCAGTTTCTGCACAACTGTTTTGGTCCAATTGTTGTGCAGCTATGAATGTAGCGGGGGAATGTGCGTAGGGTGGGGTAACAAAGGGAGGGGGTAGCACAGGAATTCACGCTGAGTTGTTCGTCTTCGATTTTGCTCCTTCACCGTTTCTACCCCTACTTGGGGTAGAAACGGGATAGCTTATTAGTGAAACACTGCTCTCTGGGCTCTGCACACATTCCTTGTTTTTCAAGCACCGAACACCTGGAAATAATGTGTCTGGTTAGGTGTCTGGTCTGGTTGGGGAAAGGACCACTGAGTTCATTCATTCACTTCTGAAAGGGTCCCTTTTTGCTTTTATTTTTAGCCAGAATCCATCAGGGCTGACAAGTCAAGGGCTGCATTCCATGTCTTTTCCACAAAGTCAGTCTTCTCCAGCTCTGTTGAAAGCAAACTCTGCTCAGCCCCTTACTCAAAGCCCAAGGTTTGTTGAGTCATGTGAGATCATGTACACAGAAACACAGGAGAGGTGGGGGCTGAAGGCGGAGGCGGCTACAGAGGCCAGCTTGGTAGAGGTGGGTGGAGTTGAGAACTGGGGAAGCAGAGGAACTAAGAATCAGAGGCCAGCAGACATGAGAACACGCTGCTGCTAGCTTTGTATAAGGTAATGTCTAGCTAGCATGTTGGGGTGGGACGCGTCCACAGATTTATTTTAATACCCTTACAGCTTTGCCAGTGGGGGAAGGGATGTTGAGACTGCCAGTTCCTCTGAGGCCCACTGTCACACCTCGGACAGGACAGGACTTATTAGTTGACAAACTCACCACAGAGGAATAAAAAAAAAGCGCCGAAAGAGGCAAGTTTGATTCAAGGTTTGCACTTTTCAGCTGCATGATGTGGATCGTTCTTAATGCCGCTGGGTCTCAGCCGGGCAACTTCCTGTCACACATGCATGTTCAGAGTGCATTTCCTTGCAGGAAGGCTAAGATTTATTACCTGACTCCGCCAGATAGATTTGCTCCGCATATCCATCTGGAAACCTTCCGTTGAAGTAACTTTGGGAAGGGGCAAAAATACTGGTTGGCTGATTGGCCTATGTTGGTGATAGACGGGCCAAATGAACCAATCAGATTCGTCGTCGCTCTGTTACAGAGCGACGACGAAAACACAACCACAAGCCAAGCTACTCTTGCTGCTGCAGGTAAAGGCTCGTTAGCTCAGCAAATAAATACTCTGTAATTCCGATAAAACTTGCTCGATAGCCATGCTAACGCTAGTTTCATCGGCTGAAACCGCCATGTTGTTTAGACTGAACTGACGCGCTTCCCGTTGCGTCACACCTCAACCCGACTCAAAGCCAACGCTGATTGGACGTTCGTTTGGTGAACGGCTCCAAATTTTCTTTAACGAAGAGTAGCCAGACTGATCTGCGAGTGAAACCTTGAAAGCTCGCGAGATCAGGATGGTCTCACGAGGCTATAAGATTTAGCCTTTCAGTCTATTTAGTTTTGCACAAAAAATGGTGTGAGTAGCATGGAGTTGACAATGTAGCATTGATTTCTTTTTATTTGCCCAAGATTTGGAAATAGAAGAGATAGATGAAAACAATGAGGGATTGGTTCCTAAAATGCATTATACACACAGAAATACCCTGAAAATATTCTCCACAATGTAAGTGCTCCGTTTCTGCCGCTCTGTATTTCATTAAACTAGCACCTTTTTTACTTTACACACAAACCCAGGCACTATTTATCCCCACTTGGCACGTGTGTAATTTGTGAACCTAGACAGAGGAAGAGAGCGGGGGCACAATGATTAACTTTTGCTCCTGAGTTTAGTTGACGGAGAAACGGGAGAAGTTGTCTTGGAGCTGTAAGAGCTAAGCTCCTGCCTCATGCCACGTCAGGCTGGCACATAGGAGAAATCTAACTAGTCTGACTCTAATTCTAGTCATTCTGAGTGGAGAAAAAGATCAAATAAAAATCAAAACTAATAAAGAAGACCATAACATCTGAATTAGTGAATAAAATGAGGGTAAGAGATAAATCTGTTGCAATTTGTTAAAAGTGAAAGCAGCCCTGAAATATATTGTTGTGCTATTACACACTGTTTAAAGTAATTTAATGTCTGTCTGTTAGGTATTGTCCGGTGAATGTTGGACAATACCTAACAGACTGATATTGGGACAATAATAATGAAAGGAATCCATCCAGAGAACATCACTATACTGTTTATCTGAATTAACACTATATTTCAATCAACAAATCCTCTCTACAAGGCTAATGAAACTTAACTAAAACTACTAAGCAAAATTAAGATAAAAAAAGAAGCTAAGGAACTATGTACAAACAAAGAAACAAAAAAGACAAAAAAAATGGTTAATCATCATCAGAATGATTCAGTGAATCTTGGTTCTCTGCAGATCTAAGTCAAAGAACCAAAGTTCATCTTAAAGAATGTGGAATGAGATTAAATTAGTTTAACCAATTCAGGACAACATATGGTATGTGTTCCAACCCATTCACAATGCAAATCCTGATTTAAATAGAACATTATTTAATGAAATAAAATTTTAAAGAATGATTTGCTCAATAAAAATCAGTAAACTTTAGAACACTTGATTTTATTAAGCCGATTATTCCTCCGGGAAGCTAGGAGTTACTGTAATGATCGGTTTCTAAATGAGTTAATCCTAAACACCATTAAATTGACATTAGTATTCCATATGAATGCGGTAATAACGCTCGTAGCACTATCGAACAATGGTGGAGCGAAACGAAACAAACCTTATGTTTAAAATGAACCATAGTTGCGTATTCAGGAAGAACGGATGTTATCCAGAAACTCATAGCATTAGGCTAGCGGACATTCAGCGCTAATTTAAAAAAGCTTTGGCTTTATTTTGGTCGTAATGAGCGGACCGGATAACACAAACATTAATATCCCATCAATGTATATAACCCTTATGGAGATAAAGTTTGCTATAACCATAAAAACACACTCGAATTACATCAGCATGGCGGGGTTTCAATGAAGCTTGTAGGAGCTGTCCTGTAAGCTTTACGTGTTCTGTTTAGTCGTCTGCCAAACCTGTCGGTGCCTCTCTGTCAGTTTCATACACATTGGGCATGCAGGTGAAAGCAGTTGAAGCAGGGAGGGTGAAGGCTGATTGTCTGATTAGCGGCATGTGGCTGTGGCTTAGCTGTTAGAAGGCGGCCCTGGGTCGTAGTCAGGTCTCCGGCATGTGAAACTCAGTGTTGCCCCTCGTCTCAGCTTGGCCTGGCAAGGAGACCGCTCTGCACCATCTCGAGTCAGCTCTCTCCTGCACAGCTTAGACAGACCACCTCTGATTTGATTATGATGTCAGTTTCACAGAAAGCACACTTTACTCAGCTTGGTCGACCCTACAGATGCTTGAGTCTTCGAGTCCCATGCATGGGGTAGCTGGTTTCCCCAGTGCAAACCCTCTCCTTGAGAGTCCACAGGCAAGAAGAAAGTTAAGTGAAGTGTAGCCTGGCTTCATAGCAGGGGTACCCTGCTGTGAGAAGCAGTCCCTGCATAAATGCAACAGTGTCATGTTTCATGTTGTTTACACACCAGTCTGATTTTTCCTCATGGCTTGATGGCACACCAATTTAATGACAGTATTGACTAAAGGTAAATGTATTTCAGTCTTTGTTTTGAAGATATGTGTGATCAGAGAACTAGTCGATTGTGTTCTTCCATTATACATATATTTTTGATCACTGGGTGGATTTGTGAATGGGGAGAGATGCTTCAGTTGACAAACTGTTGTCCCGTTTGCTTGTGAGGAACATTTTCTAACTGACCACAGAACACTAAAACCATGTCATCTGTAAAGTGACCTTTGGCTTCACTTCTTCCACTGCTGTTAAAAAGTTTAAGTTGCCAAAGGAGGTTGGTGGGGCTGAATGTTGGCACGTTGAGAGCGATGCAGGCTGTGCTTGACTTTAAGTCACAGTTTTACACATTTAACCTCTTGTAGATGGGCTCAAATCTTTGCCGACTTGATGAGCTTGATTGCTTTGTTTGGTAATGGACAAAGGTGGCGTAAAGAGGGTCTGAGCTTAGAGGGAAAGGAGCTTGGATGAGGTGATTAATGCCTTAAAGCAGAGATGTCTCCAGTTCTTTCTGTGAGAAGTTTGCACGACTCCATTTAGCCCGACTCTACTCGGCTCCACAGCTTTGTGAGCATTTCGTCTACAGTTTTTTTTCATATGGGGCTGGCTTTTTTCATCCCTGCTCAGGAGTATGGATGATCAGAGTGGAGTAGGACCGAGATGTGACGTGAGCAGACTGCTGTTCACTGATTGTCCAAGGGACAAAGAGAAACACGAAGGTTTTTTCAGAGGAAGCCCAGGAAAAAAATTTAACTGTAGAGCGACAATATTAATATTGAGGACCAATATGAATGGAGTGCATCAAACCAAAATATAGTTTTACTATTTACAAACCAGGAACTACGCTTTAAGGAAACAAAAGAACAGATAAAGGACATTTCCATTTTCTAGACACAGACAGGCATGCTGTATTTATTAAACCAAAATCAGATTCGCGGTTTAGCGATGCTCCCTCTTATTTTACATTGAAAGCTGTGAAGTTTTGTCTCTAAAGAGTGTTTGGTTTAAAATGTTGTTCAAGGCTGCTGATTGAAGCACTATGTGTTGGAGGAGGGACAAGGCAGAGAAGAGCTATCTGCACTGATATAGATTGCCTGCTGCTGCACCGCCAGCTGCTCCCTGGATCTAACCCGATGATCACTCTGTCGAATTGACGCACCGTGAATATCCAATATCCAACCTTTAAAAATTATTTCACTTCAGTCAAAAGTCCAAGGTTTTGTGTTGTAAAGTCCTTGGTGTCGCTCAAGGCAAAAGCTTCCTCATAAAGCCCTAAATTTTCTGGGATCTAGATATTTATCGCAGTTGATTATTTTTTTCTTAAAAATAATCAAGAAATTCTTGCACACACAATAATACAAACATTATTTGTATTGTTTTGTTTCATTTATGTTTTTATTAATAATGATTTTATTATGTTTTTATTATTTACCGTTTCTCGCAAATGTCTTTAAAGTGTTAATATCACACTGTAATGCATACAAGTGGCAGAAGACAACAGTGACTGCTCGAGGCGGGGCTAAAACCACCACCATGAGGCATCCACCAACCCACGAGCCTTACCGGCTCTGTGGGAAACCAGCAGAAGTAGAGGAAAGTCACGTGGGCAGAGTAGGGTAGGGTAGGGCCGGTGGAAAAACGGTTGATGTTTCACACCTCAACCCAATAACCCCTCCTCAAGAGACACACACCTCCACCACACCAGATAAGACTAACATGATCTCAGAAAAGGGAAAAAACATTTTTTTTAGTTTAGGGTTGTATCCACAAGAACAATCTTAGCTGCAAAGACTGCTGTGCTGAAACTTACTTTTCCCCCATTTTCACCTTAAAAAGAAAGGTTTGTTGAAAATTGTCATTGAAATTGGTAGAAGTTGGGGTTTTGTTGGCTAAATTCTGCACTGCAGTCCTGCTCTGAGGACCAGTCACCATGGAAACCATTATGTGGGGCAACTGGCAGTGAAGCACTTTAGAAACTTCCTTGGAATATATTAATAGCTCCAAAGCCCCCACTCTCCTCACCTTCAACCTCTCATCATTGTATCGGTGCTACTTTACTTCAGGCAGAGTTCCTAGGATTTCAGGCCCCAGCTGTGGAATGTCGAGCCTACAGTTAATTTCACATAAACTACAAATATTGGCTCAGGTTTAAAATAAGGCTAAACATACTGTTGAATCTTTAGGTTCTTATTTTTAGCAAACGAAAATCAGGACATTCCCATGCAGAAAATCATTTTGATGTGCCCTGCTAAGCTAAAAACTCTCATTCTGATTTGCCTGATGTAGCTAAAACCAAGCAGGATGTAAAGGTCTTTCGCAGCGGTTATGCTGAGACACAAACGTTGCAGAGAAAGTGCTGCTGATTCAGGTTCAATCAAGTCGTCAGCCTGCAATATTACCTTCTTGCTCACTACTCATGTTCATGTGAAACTCTTGCTGGCAATACTCAAACCCAAAACATTCAGCATATTTCCTTCTCTCAAAGGCATTGACTAAAATGGAAGTTTTTTTTTTCATTTTTCATTCTGCCATATTTTTGTTTTGCAGAAATTGAGGCTTCATAGAGATCCAGTCACCCATCTGGCTGAGGTGATTAGCAAATCCGAGGCAGATGGTGCCATGGCTAGATTCTGCATTGCTTCAGGGGTGTATTAATATAAACATACAAGTGACTGGCACATTCACGGCAAGCGGTATTTTTTGTGTAACCTTGCTGAGTAGGGGTGTGAAAGCTGGCCTGCTATCCGGGGATCCAGGCTCATTTCTCCAGCACTCTAAGGATGTTTTTCTTTGTGAATTTTAAAGTGGCCAACATGCAATCCTTCCCCTTTTAATATTTAGCAAAAAGTGAATAGACCACAAAATAGTCCGCAGCCCACCCCCAGCTGCTTTCAGTGATGGGCCAAGGGTCTGGAAATGTTGACACACAAAGCAGAGAGCAGCCTCTGAAAGCCCAGGAATCCCCCTGAGAAGACACTGAGCGGGAGTGTGAGGTGGACCCTTGGAATGCACTCGGAGGAGTTAGTCACTTATTTACAAGTTGAACTCGGTGAACCCAGCCTGACTCAGCCACTTCCACCCCGGCCAGTCTGGCTTCCCTCTCCCTCCCACTCTGCTCTCTGTTTTGTTCTTTACCCAGGCCTCAAGCTCCCCATTTGCTCGCCCCACCCCACCATCCTCTTATTGACAAGCATGTCACATTCAGCCTCTCATTGGCCATAATCTTAACCTATGCTTCGGGCAGCCTAATCCAGCCCCCACACGACCTCAGTCACCCCTTTGCTCTCCATGAGCAGCAAGTGTTGAGGTCATGGGCTCATGACGACTAACAAAACAAATGTCAGGGGGGAGCTGCAATGCAGTGGAGTAAAGCCAGAGCAAAGGAAGGATTGTTCATACTTTGCTCTCTACAATAATCTCCAGTAGTTAAGGAGGAATTGTGATCTGACACTTCCCATAAAGTACTGACTTATTTTCTTGTTAAGGTTTTAGAAGAACATCTGTTTTCATATATGTTAGACAAACCTTCTGTGTCATGGCTTGTTTTCCTATTTATACCCTGGAAAACATGGCCCAATCTATGATTAGGTTACATCTTTTAAGTTATGTTGGTTGTTGTGAGCCGTAGTCATTCCAAAGGTCAAAAGAAACCACTTTCAGTTCTTCTTGTGTGTTAGTGGGACAGCTTTGTATTGAAAGTGAAAGAAATAAAAGGTCAGATCCCCTGTAAAAGGGCAGAAACGGACTTGCAGACGTCAGTGTTTCTGACTCATTGTTAAAGCCTTTTCTTTGCTCTACTTTCTTCTCTTTATTTGTCAGAGTTAAGAAGGCATATAGCTGGTCTTCAATAGTAGAAAACTACCTTTTTATTACAATCTTATTAATGTGTACTGTTATTAAATCACGTAATAAGATGTTTGCCTTTAATGAATCTTGAGAAATACATCACATCTTCAATGGTCCCTGAAAGCAACCAGAAGTTTCAGAGAAGCATTTACATATTTAAATAGGCGACACGGTTGAAACTCATCTTTGCTATTCTAAAAAACACATAAACTTCAACATATAATGTCAAGTGACTGTTTATTTTAAATCAATTTAATTTTCAGTTTCGGTTCCCTGTCACTGACATTTCATTGTAATGCATTGGTTAAAAAATAGCACGTGTGAAATGAAACAGGGCTTCACACATGAATTTCCAGTTGTTTATAGAGTTTCCAGTGACTGCAGTTCCCCCTCGGTTTGTACTGACCACCGCATTTAAAGTAATTTTTTACAGTATGAGAGAAGAACTATTAAAATGCATGGGGGCTAACAACAGCACACATCTAAGCAAGGCTTAAATACCAGTTTTGGTCCTAAATACAGTACAGTTCAACAACATAAAGTTGGTAATGATTAATCTTATGGAACAATGCCTTCACATGTCAAATGTTGAACTGGCCATGAGTAGTAATACACCACACTACAGATTAAAAGTAAAGTGCTATTCTGCCAGCCGTTACGACAAATATTCACAATCACATTATAATTTCTTGTTTCATATTTTGCCACCATAAACTAAGCTATTCAAGGCTGGCTCTATGGCATTTGCACCCATTAACTTTGCATACATGCTGTTCTTTCCGATTAAAAGTACTCCTTGTCTGGCTGTTCCTGTTGGAGATTTCCTCCTGTGAAAAAAAACTGTTAACAACAGATTCAATCACCTTTTCTGTCTTTGATAAGCAGGTTATTACCAGTTTGCGTTTTATGATCAGCTGAATTTGTACTATTATAATTGGACCAAATTGGACTTGGACCTTAATATGATCATAAGTTTGGATTGAACTAGAATTAGGAAAGATCAATATCATGCTGCTTACTGTATACTTAGACAAAAAAAAAAAAAAAAAAAAAAAAGAATTAGTCATCCTGTGATGTTAATAATAATAAACCCTAATTGATTTGTAAATCCCAAAATCATGATTGGGAAGGTGATATCTCCTATTTGAACTCAGCTTTCACTGTTGCATCCATTGAGTCATTGATAAATGCTGTGTTTACGTTTCAAAACATGATTGAACTCAGTTATTGTGTTTCCACTGCCCCTTGTGGTAACCATCCACAGGATATTTAGGTGTCGCTATGAAGTGGAGGGTGTCTGGTTGGACAGCTATAGGGTCCCCGCTTCACTCTTTGCAGTTGGCACCTTCAGCAGTTTGCAACTGAGCCTGAAGTGACTGGGATGAGAGTCAGCTCCTCTGAGTCTCCAGAAAGAGACAGGTCCCCCCGGGTCATGAGTCAGATTCTTTACCAAGTGGAAAAGTTAAAGTATTTTAATGTCTTGTTAAGTGATAGTAGAGGAGGTAGGAGTTCAATAGACATCTGTAGCAGTCTGTCTACATTCCAAACCTCACTTATGGCCATGAGATCCTGACCTAAGGAATGAGATCCTAGATACAAATGACTGAAATTACCTTTGTCGACATGATTTCTGGACTATGTCTAATAGACAGGGTGAGAAGTTCCCAGAACTAGCTGGAAGGTCTACAAGCCTGGGTGCCACTGTTTTGACAGATGTCTGGGTTCAACTTCTGGAAAAGCCAAAAGCTACCCGACACAGCAGATCTGTCTTGATACCCCAATCCACATAATAGACTACACACTGGTGTGTTTGTGCATCCAAGTTGACACAGACCCCACCTCTCATTTAGCATGCATGCACTCCCTAGCCAACAACAACAGTGGCAATCTCCATAGTAACAGTTGTGCTGTAGACGCTTTTCAATCTAATATGGATTTTACACCAACACCTTCCGCTCTTCTATTTTGACTGGCAGCACAAAATGGAGTTTGAAAATTATATTAACTGGCTAAAAATTGTTGTTTGCACATGCAAATCGCCTCTCGTTTAACATGCATGAGCTAACATGAACAACAATGGTGGACTTCAGAGTTGTAGCTTTGTTTCAGACACTATGCAATTTATTGTGGATTTTGCACCAGCACATTTTTGCTCCTCCAGAGTTTGTGTGGACCACATAAGCCTATTTTCTTTCCTCTACGTTTGCTGTTTTCACCCTGCTCTTCTTCCTTATTTACTTCTGTGGCAGCATTACTGCACCACTCACTCCGGCCTTGTGGGATTTTAACTTTATTTTTATCTTTGTGCTCAAACTTTTCTTCTTAAGCTTTGTGTGCTTAATAAAGCGTAATCAGTTTGCGTGGCTCTCACTGCCTTATATATTGCAAAGAAAAGTCTCAGTATCAATCAGGATCCTGGTTTATGATTGCTCTCGTGCTGGTTCTATCCGGGGAACAGGGGTCTGCATGTTGCTTACAGAGGTCCAATGAATGCTCGGACCTGAAAATTAAGGGTGAACATTGCTTGTAACCTTGTAACCTTGTAAGTTAATTCTTTAGTCGTGCTGCAAGATTTACAGGTAATGTCTGTCAAAACCCACTTGTCAGTGTAACGGCACAGCCTGTGCTGACATGCCCTCTGCCAGGCAGTTTGTGCTTGTGTTGGTGGAACTCTTTTCTCTGTCTGCTCTGGCTGTGAAACTTCAGAGTTATGGTACTGTGGTGGAAACCCGCTTGTCAGTGCCTGCAGTAATGGAGAAAGACGTCAATATCAGCTCACTCCGCATTCAGCCGATGTTTTGGAAGCGGTACTATATGAAAATAAAGCATGTTCTGTGGAACAGTTAGGGACAGGTGTGCCTGTGCTCCACCTGTGATGAAGCAAACCTGACCTTTGCCTGAGGCAGATTATCAGGAAAGACGGGCTGACCGTGCTGAGCTGCTAGGAGAACACGCAGATACAATCAGAGCATGACTAGAAAACTTTTGCTCTTTTCTTCTCACAGATCTGGTGTTTAAACTGTTTTTCCAAAACAGAAGAAAAGAAAAAGGAATCTAAGCTTTATTTAATATTTATTGGCCATGGAAAAGAAATATCAAGTACATGATTCAATTTTATAACTGCAAGGCCTCTGCTGAACTAATGTTCAGCAGAGGCTTAATTTGAAAGTGTTGCCATTACACACGGTTTTAAGTTATCTAATGTTTAATAAATAACTCTGTCTGTTAGGTATTGTCCGGTGAATATCAGCCCAAACAGCTGATATTAGGACAATAGTTGAAAGGAATGATACGAGCACTGGTGTTCTTTTAACAGCAAACTCTGCACACATAAAATAAAGGAGTGACAACTTCTCCTCAAGTTCAAGAATTTATTAACAGAAATAAAATGAACATCCAGAGAACATCACTGTAGAATGCTGTTTATCTGAGTTAACACCATATTTCAACCAACAAACCCTCTCTACTAGGCTAGTGTAATTTAACTAAACTACTAAGTAAAATTAAGATAAAAAGAAGCTAAAGGACTATGTACGCACAAAAGAAACAAAAGGACAAATAAAATAGTTGATCAGAATGATTCAATGAATCCTGGTTCACTGCAGATCCAAGTCAGAGTACCAAAGTTCATGTTAAAGTATGTGGAATGAGATAAAATTAGTTTTACAAATTTAGAACAACATTTGGTATGTGTTTCCACCCATTCGCAATACAAATCCTTAGTTGTATACAACATTATTTGAGGAAATAACATTTTAAAGAATGATTAGCTCAGTAAAAATCAATAACCTTCACGACACTGGATTTCTATTAATGTGATTATTTCTCCAGGAAATAATTACACTCGTATACGTCACTTCGAAGGCCAGAGGGCGATGCAAGCGGACGATCAACCGGAAATTACTTATCAGGCACTTCCTGTGGCCATTGTTTACACCAGCTTAAGTTTACCTTAAAGGTACACGAAACACAGTTAAATCGATATTAATGCTGTAATAACTATTAATTCTGTAATAACACTTAAAGTACTATTGAAATGAGTACTATTGAAATGATGGCATAGCTAATGAGAACAAACATCATATTTAAAATAACCCGTAATTATGTTTTACCAGTGTAGCCAGTTATTAATGAGGCCAATTTCGGCTGATAGTAGCATATATTCGGCGCTAATTTAAAAAGACTTTTAAGCTCTATTTGGACGTAAAAACAGACCAGAACTCACAAACATTAATATCTCATCGGTGTATAAAACCCGTATGGGAAAAAAAATTGTTACAACAGTAAAAACACACTCAAATATTTCAGCATAGCATTGTTTCAAAGGTCGCTAACGGGTAGCTTAGCCTATAAGTGTCAGGTCTGTTTACCCCGGTCAAACTTTAAAGCAAAACAGTAAAACACATTAAGTGCTCGGGTTGTGGAAGTGGCAGCATGTGGACCTCTGCTAAGCAGAAGTAATTCCTTAGGGTTTTTGCGAGGTTCTGGGTGCTGGTGTGGAGGGGGGTGTCCCAATATTTAGGCACTGGCCAGCTGTGGGGAAACTGCCTCGTGTGGTCTCGGCTCAGCTTTCCTGTAAAACTGAGGAAAATTACAAAGGCTGTTTTCTGTAGAGGCGAGTTACTCCAGCGTCTGATTACTGCAGACTTAGGCACACTTCCAGCTTAAGCACATGTTCATGTGTCTCTCCAGCGTAGGACTCCTCTCCTCGAGGACCAATGAACAAAGAGAAAGAAAAATCCGAGGGGGCTAGGTACATGTTGGCATCATTCCTCTTGACTCACCTGTTATAACTGGCTCTGATTTGTAGCTTACCTTGCTCTCACACAGCTTTTCAACTCTATCCACTCATTTTTAATTTTTCAGCGGCTATTCCAAAACATTACCTTTGTTGCCCATAAGGGCCTTGAAAGGCATTTGGTGGTGTGCTTGGGGTCATTGCCCATTTGGAATAACCATTTGCTTCTAAGCTTTAACATCCTGGCTATGTCTTCAGATGTTGACACCAAATTTTGTCATAGTATTCTTTTCTCATGTTAACATGCATGTCTTTCCTGCTGCATAGCCCCCCACACAACATCATCCTGCCAACCTCCTTTTTCAGGATGTTATTCCCATCCTTGCAAGCTTCCCCCTTTTTCCTCCAATGATGGTAATCATGCCGTCACTTCTGTTTTAGTTTCATCAGAACACAGGACGTTTCTCCAAAATGGAAGTCTTTGTCCCTGTGTGCATTTGCAAACTGCTATCTGGCTTTTTATGCTACTTTTGGAAAAATGGCTTCTTCTTCTCTGAGTGGCTTTTCAGTCCTTGTTAGCAGAGGACTCGTTTTATTGTACATAGTGACACCTTCTGACTTGGAGAGGCACACAATTTCTTTGGCTGATGTCTTAAGTGATTTCTTTAGATTTTTCTCATGATTTCACGCAAGGAAGCAGCATGTAGGATGTGTTGCCTTAAAACACATAAACAAGTGTGCCTCCAGCAAACAGAGATTCACATTATAATCTAGGCTTTCCCAAACGGTTTAAAGGCACAGTAATCTGAGTCTATGTAAACTTCTGGCTGTAAAGGAATCAGGAAGAAAAATCGCTAAAACATTTTCTCTCTTTCTGCCAATTAGTAAATAGAAAGAACTTTGATATTGCAAGCGCAGCTAAAACAGGACACGTTTAGTCAAAACTAATGTCGAACAGTAAGAGAAAACAAGGTTGTGTCTTTTTAAACATTGTATGTAAATATAAGCATTCAACTTCAGCCAATCACAGTTAAGTGCACAACTAGCTCATTGGCTCTCTCCATATGTGTTTTTTTGTTTGTGCCTTCAACTTTTCATTTGCATGGATGTCATATAACATTTCAGGTTACGTAACCATACTCATATTTGTTACATTTGAACGTTGTGAGCATGGAGGGGAAAGACATTTTTTCCTAAACCTTATTATCAGATTAATTGGTATTTTTTTTTCTTCCTTGTTTTGATTTCTTGCTTCCAAGCAGAAAGGTTACGGCTGGGCGAGGTAAAGTATGAGGCAGCAGTTTGCAATACCAACCCAGTGAAGACAGTTTGCGTCTTCAGGAAGCTTGTTGAAGAGGAGACGTTAAACACCGAAGTTCCTGTTTGACATCTGTTTGCAGCAAGCCTCGCAGGCCAGCCTTTGCCCCACCACACTAGGTCAGAGGCCTCATTCATCTAACTGCTCCCTCAGCCAGGGTTGAAGATCTAACTGCTCTGTGACCCTTTCCCTCTCTATAATTCCTAGAAACCCAAATCCCCTCCCCCCTACCTTTAAAATGAAAAGAGATGACACATCTGTTTTTGACTGTGTACCCACAATAACGAAATCCTGGCAGATAAAATCAGGACAAACAGGTTCTTTCACACCGCTCTCATGCTAGACTGCAGACCCTCGGGGCTGGGAATAATTAACCCGGTGAATAGAGAAGGAGACAAGCCACCGCTGCTTGATGCGGCATTTAAGACCAAAACTCCTCATTCTGCACTCCAAGTAGAGTTTCTTTTCAAAGAAAGCTACACAAAGCATTGCTCAAGAGATCAAAATCTGAGGTATGCTCTGACATTTGGAGGTTTGTTGTTTCAGCAGGCAGTTTAGAGACAGTGCAAATGAGTTTTTCCATCATCCGGTGTAAACCTTTACATCCACTCCCTGGGCTTCCCTACGCACTCATCGTGGGGTTTATTTTTAGCCATGGGGGATAATGTTACCCCTATCAGAGGCCCAATCACCCTCCTACTACACCTTGCTTCACTTAAAACCCTAGATAGGCTGAGGTGTGAGCGTGCCCAGTGCTGAAGTTAGAGGCAAGACTGAAAGGCTACGCGGGCTGTTTACAGAGCTCTGGCAGAGGGCCAGCAGAACACAGAAAGAGCCGGGGAGCAACGTTCTTGTGTCACACACCCAGACTTTGACCTCCATAGTCTGCTCACTAACTTTATCCACATCTCCCACAAATCCATCTTAGGAGGATTTCATATTGAGGAAAAGATTTTGCTCGTGTGATGATCAGAGATACCAGAAGCAAATTAAGTTCAAAATCTGACTGTGTGCTAAGAACAGCTTTAAAGCTCCCAGTGCTGACTGCGAGGAGATGCAGCTGAATGGACAATCCTGCAGAACCTCCGCAAAGTAAGCAGAATACCTTCAGTCAAGAGTTCAGTTTATGTGCAAAACTTCTGACTTAGAACATTGCAGTAGTTAGAGATTACCTTTTCATGCCCATTTCTTTTTCTGGATATCTCTTCTAAGGTAGACATGTTCTTCAACGTTTCTGAAGCCCATCTTAAATGATAGTTCCATAATAAATACACATCCACTACCCCTCATTTACAAACCATTTCCATATTAACATCAAATTAACTGATCTGATAAGATCAGGGGGTGGTGTGTGCCTCTCTAAAGCATGCAACTAGGGTCCTGGTACCAAGAAGGCAGCGGATTTCACCTGAGCAATATCCAATGCCATCCTGCCCTTGCTTCTAAGGTTGGAACGGGTCTAATGATCTCTCATTGTCCTTGCTCACAGGAAACAATGAAAATATAAAACCTATCAACTGAATCACGCATATGTTAGAATGAGAAATATTTTCTCATGGTGTAGTGGTTAGTGCTGATAACTCTTTATCAAGATAGTACAGTTTCCCCTGACTCAAAAAGAAACATCTTTGGCCACAGCCAGATTAATTATATCCAAGGTTTTGTAATGGCCCTCCTTTAATTTTCACAATTTTGTACATACCAATCAGTTGTTCAGAGATTATATTTCTACTTAATTATATTTATGTATTAGAAATTCTAACCAGTCTTGCTCATGGAATAATAGTAGTTAACCTATTAGCGATCAATAAATGGAACATACATTGAAATTATCCTCATTTGTCATATTAAAAGTACATTTTGAAAATGACAACATGAGATATGAAGACCTTCTGTAGTTATTAGTTCTGTATATCGGGAATTGCAATAAGATGACAAACTTTAAAGCTGTAATAAAGGGAGCAGAGCTTATTTATTACAGCTGTAAGGCTACAAAGGTATGTATTTATATAATGCAGCAGTGACGGTTATTTCTTCATAGTTGCTTTTGCTGAGTGCTAAACGGTTGAGCATGACGCATCAGATAAAAAAAGCCTTTTGCCCACTTCCCTCCACAGCAGAGGCAGATATTTTGCAGTTAGGAATATAATACCATCGATAAGTTCAAACCCCTGCACTTTTTCCTACGTGGAAACAATGAGTGGTAGTAAGCTGAGCCTACATTTCCCCTGATTATTTTGTTCCATTTTTTTCTTTTTTCTTTTTTGGAGGGGGTAAAGTGTACTGTTGGTGATTCAATTTTTCCACCTACTGTAAATCTCCTTGCAGCTCATGATTCTTTATGAGTAATTAGTTATCCTTGAACGTGATGCAGCCGTGTCCATGAATTATTTCTTTTGCTTTTCTGTGGGCCTCGGGCAAACACTTTTATCTAAAAACTTTCCATCACAGGGCACACAAACTGGCTCTATGATGTTCTCATCCTGCCTTATCACAGTAAATACTGATCTCACTCTGCTCAGTGCTCCAGAGTGAGATCAGACAAATCAATAGCACAGCTAATGTGGAGACAAGTGGCATGACATCAATATGAGGAGTGGGGGCCCACTGTGCTGCTTGCCAACCTTCTCTGTCCTGAGTAAACAGTGGCTCCCTTGGGAGAACGGACCCATTGATCAGTAACTTCAGCCTCCTCCTACTGAATACTGTTAGGCCTCCCACGCAGAGCCGTCTTGTTGAGGGGGGGCTGCCAATAGTGGATGATGAAACCTGGTCAGTGCGCAGGTAGATGAAATAACTTAGAGCTGTGATATGATGCCCCCGACACCCAGTTCTAACTGCTGGCTTGAAACAGTTGATATGGGGCCTGGTAGATCTTCCCTGTGCTTATCCCTTATATTGGGGTCGCGAGGGGTGCTGGTGTCTATCTCCAACTGTCAATGGGCGAGAGGTACATCCTGGACAGGTCTCCCTGTGAAATATTAGCAGGAAAAATAGTCATTTACTCCTCGCTGTTTAACATTAAATCAGTCTCAGGATTTGCTGTTTAAGGTCAGTTAGGATTGTTTGTTCATGCACCACGTTGTTAGTGTGTTTTATCGTTTATTTGCCTTGTTTTACTTTTGTATCCTTGTGAGTCAAATGACAAACTTTAAATAGAGGAATATGGTGTTCTATCCTGCGGAACCATGAAGGATATAAACGTTAGAATTTTCCACTATACATTTAACATGCATTAGGTGTTAATCCCTATTTTTCTACCCTGAGGAGAAACCTGGCTGAGTGTGCAACTAACAGAAGCTGCCCTGCACTTTGATGAATGACTGCAGTCTCCTAGTGGTTCAAACAAATCAGGTGGAAATGCCAGGAATCTTCATCTCATTCACACATGAACTGAACCTGAGGTTTTCTGTTTAAATGAGCACTGGAGCTGCAGATCCTGCTTCAGAGTGTTGAGCCACAGGCAAAAGGGAAACAGCTGTTTAAGGGTCCCCGCAGCAATTCACAAGCTTCATTAGCAGCTCATGTGATGATGCCTCTCATGTCTTGGAGAAAGATTTTGATTTGAATGGCTGAGTGAATTTTCCTCAATATCTGCAATCAGCTGACGTTCTCCTGAGTCCTGTCGTGTTGCATTTCCTGTGTTTGTGAGGATGGTTGTGATGTGGTAATTCATCATGTGTCATCTGTTCACAGGCAAATCTTTTAAGAGAAAACAAAACAACTTTCACTTTCAGTTACTGCTAAATATTTATTGCTGAAATAGAACAGTTTTATTGATTTTGAGGCCTTTATGTTTATGTCAAGACTTACATGGAAACCTCTGAGGATTTTGATCCTTGCCAGGAAACCTGCTTTACTCATTATCCAGCAAAGAGTCAGCAGACATTTAAAATCTATTTTAATAATCATAATCAGTAAATATGACAGTTTTTTCTGGTTTCCTGGTATCCCCAGTCATAGTTATGTTGCGGTGATGAACACACAGCTGTTCGCTGAATTAGAACTGGAACACAGACTTATCTGTGTGAACTAAGCGTTCAGGATTCTTCCTCCTTCCATCCCACCTCCTTGCTCTGCTCACTTCCTCCGACAAAGCCAGGATTCTTGCCTGGTGAAGCTTTGATGTGACGGCGCTCCACTCAGACTTTCAGTTCAGCCCTCAGCACTTGACAATACATGTTTCTTTTATATGCAAAGCTAACAAATTGATGGTATTAGGTAGAATTGAAATTGCCTGCACAGAGATGGCCACATAAAGAACAGGATACACTGATTCTTGTCAAGATTCCCCTCTGACTCTGGGATTATTTTGGTTATTAAGAACCTGCCCCCTGACACATTTAAAAAAAAAAAAAATGCCACCAAAGTGGGCAGTTCCAAGTGTGGGAATGAGCAAGGCTCAGGGGGGCTGTGGACGAGGAAAAGTGACATGTCGAAAAATGGAGCGACCAGGGTGACATCTGGTGGTTTTGCTACTGATCTGTGTTTTGATGTGGATCATTTTTCAACCCCTCATCACCGGAGGTTGAGGGAGCCCAGCAGGACTGAGCCTCATCAGTTCGAGCTGCTGGCTCAAGGCAGTGAAGGCCAGAATGGGTGCCATTTCTGAGTGGGAAAGAGATGTTAGCAATATCATTGCTAACGTGGGCTAATGTTAAAAGCAGTAATGAATACTAAGACCCCCACTTCACTCACCTGTGAACATCCAGGGGCAGGACACAGAAACTGTGGAGAGTTTCAAATACCTGGGTGTTCACATCAACAATAAGCTGTACTGGACTCATAACACCAATGCTCTGTACAAGAAGGGCCAGAGCCACCTCCACCTCCTGAGGAGGCTGAGGTCCTTTGGTGTGAGCAGGCCCCTGCTTAAGACCTTTTATGACTCTGTGGTGGCCTCAGCCCTCCACTACGCTGTTTGCTGTGCTCCTGGCAGTGCAGAGCGGGACAGAAAGAGGCTAAATAAACTGGTCAGGAAGGCAACTTCTGTCCTGGGCTGCGCTCTGGACTCAGTGGAGGAAGTGGCTGAGAGGAGTGTGTTGTCCAAGCTCACATCCATCAAGTGACTTCTGCTGCTATTGCCACCTGAATATATGTCAATACACATGTATATAAGTCACCGTGAATGTACATAAGATATCCTCTGCCTTATTTCTATTTTGTATTTTTTATTCTTATTTTCTTATCTACTTCTTTTTGATCCACTGTATAAACGAGGACACACTGTATATACCTGATGCACCTTGTCCTACTTTTGGCACCTTCTTCTGATTACTGAGCCGATGTGACATGTGAATTTCTCCAATGTGAGATCAATAAAGCCTATCTTATCTTATCTTAAACAGTATCAATCAGTGGCTCGATGCTCGTGGTTCCAACTCCTGAGCCTGACTCGCTGCGGAAGGGGGCAGGTGTCTGTCTGAGATGCTTTTATACTGGGACACGGTGCTATGGTGGCGAAAGCATGTACCATTTCAACCAATAGGAAAATTAAACTGCAATAGCCACTGTTCTACCCTAAGAGTGCAGCATTAAGGACGGTTTTAAGATAAATATAGCAGATCTAAACAAGTTCACATTAGAATGTAAAAGATTACACAGTAACATTAAAGTAGCACCCTTAGGCCACATTTTATCTGCAAAAAATATTTGATTCAGGGGGAGAGTTACCTTTAAGTTAGTTATTATGTCAAGAAATAAATAGTCCATAGGAGTTATTCATGCAGCTCTGAAATGCACTATTATGCTTGTGGAACATTTTCTGACTCATACATGGCTTCCTCCTTCATAATATGACTCAGAGGCACTGGTTAAAAAAAGTTTCAGACTACTGCTCTCTTGTCTGTATTTATGTGTGTGAATGTCTGCAGCTTCCTACATTTGTCTGGACAGAACCTAAGACAAAATGACAACACTTGAACCATTGTTATGTTTGGGTCAGTCTTCATAGTCAATCCTCGGCAATAGATTAATAGTATAGTATAGGCCAAGAAGGATTTAGTTAAAAGACGAAAGTCAACCCAATCATCTTAAGTCATAAGGAGTTCCAGTTTTCAGAATCAGTTTCAGTAACTAATTTACTATAAACATCCAATAGCTCCAATATGATCCAGTACGGTCACATTTAAAACTCATTTTAATACAGTTTATTATTAAATTGTATTCAGTCGATTTATATAGCAACGCATGTGTTCTTAAGGCACTTAGAAAAAGGAAATTCAATTAAAATCACACAGAGATTCAAAGTCAATTATTATGAAACAGTACAGTCAGTTTATTATTGAAATTGGTACAAATTCATATTTAAGGAAACCCAGCAGATTGCATCGAGTCACTGACTTGCAACATTCACTCCTCCTGGTGGACAGTTGTCTGCGTTGTGTTGTTGACTTCGCAGCAATCCCTCATACTGAGCATGCATGTATATCGACAGTGGAGAGGAAACTCCCCTTTAACAGGAAGAAACCTCCAGCAGAACCAGGCTCAGTGAGAATGGCCTGGTTTTGATGGCCAGATAGAGCAGAGACACAAAAAGAACACAGAAGCAGTGTTAAAATACTTTCTATGTTAAAGAAGAGTCGGTTATTGGCAGCACTAGCTTCTTTGGCGGCTTAATTTGGGAGAAAAACACATCTAAGCAGATAAACTCAGCACATTTTCAAGTCCAGAGGAGGAGGAGGAGGAGGAGGAGGAGAAGGAGGAGGAATGTGATGATGATGATGATGATGATGATGATGATGATGATGATGATGATGATGATGATGATAAAAACAACAATAATAACAACAACAACAATAATAATAATAATATTAATAATAATAATGTAGCCCTTTATAATAACCACTAGGTTACCCAAAGTGCTTTACAGTGAGTAGAATAAACAAAAAAACACATAAAACACAAGGATTAAAACTGAGTTAAGAAAGAAAATAACATGAGAAATAATAGAAAAATAGATGTAAAAAGTGTTTAGCTACAGGGTATTAAAAGCCATCCTAAAAATATGATTTGAGCGTTGACTTGAAGAGGGCCCGGTCAGGAATAAGTCTTTATTCAGCTTGGAGTTCATTCCCAAGTCTAGAAGCTGCCACAGGAAACGCTTGATCACCCTGTTGCTTATATTCAGACCTGGGCTCTTCCAACAGGCATTGATTTGAGGCCCTCAAGGCCTCGTGGTCATGCACACGAACAGTCAAAAGATCACACAAATACAACGGAGCCAAACAATTAAGAGCTTAATTAAGAGCTACAAGCATTAAAAGTTTCAAATCAACCATATAGCAAATATGGAGCCATTAAAGGGACTTAAGTATTAGTCTGACACAATGTGTTTATGAGACAAGCAGCAGCAGTGTGTATGGTTTGGAGGCGACTCAATGAAGACTGGTCAACACTAAAATAAAGGGAATTTCAGTAGTCCAGACGCAAATTTCCAGCCTTTTCAATGTTTAAAACCTTAAAAAACGTTTTGGCTTTGGCCAGGAGCCATAAGTAAAAGAAGCTCATCTTAACCACATTTTAAATTTTTAAATTTGCCGTCAAAAACTACATAGAGATTTCCAAATGGTGTGGAGCAAAGAGAGCACATACAGTAAAAATCAGAAGCTAAAGAAAGAATATAATAAAGGAATTGTAACTTACTGCTTAAACAATACAGTGAAGGCAGGAAAATGTAAAACTGAAGTTGGGTGAAGACAAAATTACAGTGGCTGGATAATTCTATTTGGAGATGAAAGTGTCCAGTTTTCCTTTTAAATCTGAACAACTATCTGACTGAGACATATTCAGGTCCCTGTGACACAAATTAGGGAACATGACTTAGCTTTTGAGTTAATGGTGACTTCACACACTTCTCCACCACCAGAGAAAGTACCTGAGTAAGCGCTGATCGTCAGATGGCTTTGTAGAAGTAAAGTGCCTCTCCAAAGCGTTGTTGCCCCCTAAACCTTTCAGATTTCTATATGCAATAATCCTTAATCATTTTCATTCTTATTCTCATTTTAACCAACTTTGTATAAGTCCATGTCATAAAATCCCAATAAAATTCACAAAATCTTGTGGTTGTGACACATGTGACAACATGTGAACCTGCATGAACTTGGCCATTTCAAGTGATAAGTTTTCTTGTGATTTCATAATAGAACATTATGAATTCACCAACAATCACTGGAAGGCACAGTATATTAACAGGAAGCACCAATTCAAATCTAGCTCAAGTTTTTACATAGTCAGATCCTCGCATTTATCACTAATCCAAAATAGCTTAGTTCTGTTTTGAAATCATCTTACAAGAGGATAGCATTACACAAACTCCAATAATAGCACGCACACAAAAAAAACATTCCTTGTTGAAAATGTATGCATTTTTTTCTGACAGTATGACTAACTTTTCAAAAATATCCTTCAAGGGAATTTCTTTTCTTCAACCGTTATTCTGGGATGGATGACATTTCTATCCATCATCAAAAGGCACACTTCTTTAGCTCTGATACTGATCACTATCACTTGATATGCACCAGGAGGAGAGAAAACATTCAATCTGGCCTGGAAAAAACACTTCATTTCCAGCTTGCCCTGTAAACAAAAGCTACACAGATAGACAGCTTACTGAAAGAGAAGAGGGTACTTAGACAAATAAGAAAATCTGTTTCTCAGACAAAAAAGTTGTTTTTAAATGAAGAAATGCACTCCTGCTGGTTCATTAAAAATCAAAGAGGTTTGTGGCTGTAGGGAAACATGTTAACCAATTTCAGAAAAAGGTCAACAAAATTATTTTTTTTATGGTGCATGCAACTTGTCGTTTCATAGCACTTTAGTCTAAAGTGTTTCCTGGATCTTTACACTGCATCACTTTAGTAAGGGGAAGGTTCCCTACCATCTGTCTGTATGTGGGTATAGTAAATGGTAACTGGCTTGTACTTGTATAGCACTTTAATTAGTTTGACGACCCCAAAAAACTTTACACTACAGTCAGTCATTCACCCATTCACACCCTGACAGTGGTGAGCTATGTTAGTAGCCACGGATGCCCTGGGGCAGACTGACAGAAGCGAGGCTGCCATACATCAGCGCCACCGGGCCCTCTGAACACCGCCAGCAGGCATTTCGGGTGAAGTATCCTGCCCAAGGACACAACAACTGAGACAGAGCAGGCGATCGAACAGACAACCTGCCAATTTCAAGACGAAAAATCTCAGGACAAACAATTGCAGGATGAGTGCACACATAGTACATCAATGTGTGCACTCTTTACACCCTTTACAGCTGCCCTCTTCATTTTCTGAGCACCTAACACCCTTCACCAACTACCACCCTTAGCAGTCAGCACTCCCACCGCTTGTCGCCTCCTTGCGAAGTGCTTGTTGTGATGAGCTCAACAACTGTTGAATCAAAAGATTGTGAAAATAACACAGGATGTGAGAGATCTCACAATAAGTCAGCTTGTAAAAATACTATTACATAGTCAGAGTGCATTGTGCATTCCTGGGGGGAAAAGCATGTCAAACAGACCCCCATCATCTGACCTTTTGAGGATAAAGTTCTGATGCAAAACAACTGCTGTCACTGAGTCTGATATCAGGTCTTCCTTCATGTAAGGTTTGGTTTTGGAAGTCTGGGTACATCTGTGGAGGTCTGCATAGTTCTGTTTAGTTCTGTACAAGTCACCGAAGGTCTCTGCAGTTCTGCTGAGGTATGTGGAGGGCTGTGTGGATCTCTAGACATCTTTGGAAGTCTTTGAAAGGCTGCACAGGTCTGTTTAGGTCTGTGGCAGTTAATAAGGGTTTATGCAGTTCTGTGGAGGTCTTTGCAGTTCTGCCGAGGACAGTGTGGGTTTGTGCAGATCTGTGGAGGACAATGGAGGTTGCTGTAGATGTGTGGGAAGGTCGGCGTTGGTCTGTGAAGGTTGGTTGGCTTGATCAGCAATCTTTGACAGCATCTTTTGTTGATGGAGGTTTGCCATAAATCTATAGTTGTGAGCTTGAATCAGTGCTAAGACGTAAGAAACGGGCAAACTGAACAACCAGTTGTGGATCAAAAACCAAGCAATGTCAGAATCCTCTATGAATATCATGTTATGTGACCACTGCTATGAAACACATCTGATTCTAGTCATCTAGTCCTAGTCCTAGTTCCCTTTTCCTCAGAGTCTGCTCACTCTTTTGAGCAACTTTAATAGAAAGTGTGTTACCACCCAAAGGTTGCTGTCCACATATTGTTGGACTAGTATCTGTGTTGGACATTTCTCACACCCTTCTGCAACAGCAGCATTTCAGGCATCTTTCATAGTTTGGTGTTGCAGGTGTTACGAATGATCTTGACCTTGCACACAGTGACAAATAAAATAATGTAGAACTTTTTAGAACATTACAGCCAAAGGTAACATTCAACAGAGTAGATAATTAATTCTGATTTTTGATGTGTTGAAAAACTGATGTTAAAATATCCCCCTTTCTTTTGATCTTTTTGTTTACATTTTAAATTTTGATTATTTAAGGGAAAGAGATTCATAAAAACCTGGAATTATCTCACCTCTTGCACTATAGAAGATGCTTGTTTGCTTAAAATCAAGCTCCCAGAAGGATTAGACTGGTAAACTGGTCAACTTGTCTAAAGCTGTTGAGTTTATCCAGAGCCTTCACTAAAGCCCTAACCTCAGCTGAAGCCTAATTTTATTTTCTCTCACTTAAACCCATCACTCAGCACTGTCAGCCACTCTTTGCCTTTCACCTATTTTTATAATCATTTGCTTTTCTGCAAGAAAGATCACCATAATACTACAGGGACAGGTAAGTATATAAATTGGTGCATCCAAACACTGAGCAAAAGGGGAGGGGTTTTGCTTTTTCTAAATATGCTGGACTAAAGGGTTGGTATGAGATAAAAGCCTGAGTGGAGAGTCCATGCAGTCTGTGTGTGTGCTCACGTTTGCCCCCATCAACCTGTGCAGATTAGCTTCATAGCAAAGGCTTAGCAGGCAGAAGGAGGGTCTGACAGACCACAGCCTAAAGAGACAGAATGTAATCCACCGTTCAGCAAACTGGCTGTTCCTTTTCCTTCCTGCTCAGGTCCTCTGCCTGGTCACCCTCATTCATTCATAAGAGCAATAATAAAGGTAATCAGACTAGCATTACTACATCATATCACTGTTCATAACAATGACATAATCATGGCAAGATTGTTTTTCCTTATGACGGGGATGTAAAAGGCAAGGATAATTACAGAGCAGACATAAACCAAGTACACTGCGCAAGAAGTTGGTGGGGTTATTTCTGTAACCTGGCCAGTCTGGGTCACTATAAATCCATCGAAGGATTAGGCAGCTAAAAATAACTGCTACGATAGGGGCTCTCCCGCACGTCGACCAAGTTGTCTGAACCATAAACAAGCAAATGGCAATTTTTCTTAGGCAACCATTTAGGGGAGCAATTTGTGGTGTGACCTCGGTCAGTAAAACAGCAGCAGGGGAAAGTAGGAGCATTTCATTTTGTTTGGAGCTTAAGAGTGGCCTTCTCACAGGCAGGCCGCATCCACTGCGTGGCAGCTGCACAGCCACAGACCAGCTAAAACGATTAAGACGCCCGAGCAGCGGTGCGGATCAATGGTGCCTTCCAAGAACTCCAACGCGATGCCGCAGACCGCTGTCCAGCATGTTTCAGCCAACACTGTCTCTCATCTCCAAATAAGTGTAGCTTGCGTCTGCAGTTTGTGCCTTTGGGCTTCCATGAGACGGATCTAAAGGGACGCTGGCCTTCCTCGTCAGTCAGTACGGTTTGATCTGGGTTTGGCTGAACGAGAATCACATCAGAGGAGGCCCTTTAGGAGCTTCAAGAGTTTCAAAGCTGGCCTAGTCCCATTCATAAGAAAGCAATTGAATAAGAATATACTGCGTAAGAATATTTGACGGAGAAATAAAGTTCACTCATTTTGCTTTGCTCTTGTTTTTTTTTTTGCTTTAAAGGCTGGAATGTGGCTAAATACTACTGTAAATTTCCTCTGTGATATCAAGAGATTAGTCTTTGAATTTTATTGTTTTCATAAGATGTGTCATTCGTTTTTGTGTTTTTAAAGAGGCAATAAAATGTGGCTGGGGGTTGACATTCAAATAATCAGTCAGTCTACCTGCTAATGTATGGTATAAATAACCCAAAACAGGCTCTGGATGGCTCCGGTTCAAACTATTACAGCTTAGTGTTTTATTGTTGCTTTCTACACACATAAATTACGCACCGTATGATGTGTAAAACAAATTGCATCATTAAAATAATTATCAGGTTGTAAGACACATAATTAAGCTCTAATATGATGCTCAGAGATTTGGTGATTTGAACAATCAGCCATTTCCAGTCATGGTGATAAAACCAACCCCACGCTGATGAGAATTGTGCCCTCCGTAGTACGTACTGAGCAGCTCAGGTCTCTGTGCTGGGCTCTAGCTCACGGTGTACAATGTCAGATTTCTAACCAAGTGACTCTTCCCCAAAACATCAGACTGCCTTTTCACTGTACCTCCTCTCCTTGAACTTGTTACAGTTCAGCATTTAATCAAGTGGAAATCAATAATCCCAGAGATAAATATTGATCACTGCAGAGCTAAGACTTTAACTGGGGTATTTGTTTGCAACCAGCGTCATTTTTAGAACCACACACAGGGATAGTTCAGCAATACTGCAGAGGTAAGGGGTTTTAAGATTGGTATGTGTAGATGGAACTGTCACCTTTGTTGATTTAGATATAACTGCTGATTGGCTAACAGTGAAATAAAAAATGTTAGCGCTGATTTATTTTAAAAATGCAAAAAAATAATCATTCTAATGAAATTAAAATACACACAATGGCTACCTTCCTAAAGATTATCAAACAAGGGATGATCTTATTTATTAGAACATTTCTTTAAAGATTAATGGCAGAATTTATGATTTAAATGTTAAAGTTCATCCCACATTATCGACTGTAATGCACATTTAGAACAAGTCTCCACTAAATAATGAATCCTTTTCAGTTAGTATTTAACCAGTAGGGAATTATTATCATTCATTACGATAAATGACAAGGAATTCAATGCTATGGATCACAAATAATCTATTATGCCTTCCTGGGTATAATAAGATTAAGTTAGTGAAACGGAAAAACTTCCCAGGTCAATGAAAAAGCAACAATGGATTTTTATTTTATTTTTTATTTTTTTCGCATTAAACTACAGCCGTCTCATTTTCAGTACTGTACTATGGTGTCACATTGAATGTGAAAACAAGCAGTTACTGCTCTGACTGTAGTAATCAGATTGCTAATAGCTGTATCATGCAGCTAGCTCACCTGTGAATAAATAAAGACAGACATGTAAAGGACTATAGCTGCTAAATTAACAATGTCAGCAGTAAAAGGTAGTAACATACAGTAAATTGCATCTTCTCTAAACCCAGATATGTCAGTGCCCTCTTTAATTTTACAAGTAACCAAATGTTGCATTTGCAAAAATGCAACCAAGTGACTAGAGCAAACAGAATATCTGGCATAGCGTTGGCTGATCATACAGTTCCTCCTGCCTACAAATATTTCCACTGCGATACTTGGATGTACAAAGGGGCCTAATCAATAAGCACTGCTTTCTCTTCTCAGGTTGAGTCATCAAGACTGCTGCCCAAAGCCACTAAACCACACTGTGTCACATTTGCGCACACTTGAAACCATAACCTTTCAGTGTCTGTCGGTATACTTGATGCTGGGTGATTGTGACTTGTGTTGACGCACATTAATGTCTCTCAGTGACCCATAATTACCTTACTGTGATTAACATACAGCTGATTGTGTAATACCACTCTGTCTGGTTGGGGAGCTTTAATGTACAGAATCTTTCATTACCTGCACATGACATTATGATGTAGGGCTGGATTGTTAGCGGGGTGGGGTTGTCCTCAGGTACCTGTGCTCAGACAAGTAAAATCAGCTGACTAATGACTGTTTCATATGAAACTTGCAGACTCTTGCATTGCTGAGCTTCACTCATATACCGTGAAACGAGTGCAGTGGTTTCACAAACCACAGGGACTTGTTGTGTCTGAGCAATTTGAAGAATATTCCAGAATACAAACAGATTAAATATAGAGAGGAGATAAAGCTGCAACCGAGTCGATGTGCTCAAGGCTTACTGCTGTTTTAGATCACAACACGATCCCAATAGCAGTGTTTGCTTGCAAATACACTCTAAAACTGACAAGTCTTGCCACACACTTTTAGATGAATTGATTGGTACACTCTCGCTTACTAAGGTCCAATTTTTTTAATGCTGTGATTCATACCTTGTTTGCTGACAGATCATTTCATCAGGTCAGCAATGTAAAATGGGTAACTTAGAGCTAATTTTAGGGGACATAATCTCCCTAGGTTGCATCAGTGACCTTTAACACATTAAACATTGGTTGTCAGCAGATGGCTCAGTTGCCATGGAGTTGGCTCAGTTTATTCATGATCTAAAATGACGGACCGGGGGTGGGAAAGGCTGGAGCACTGGCTTGTTGTTTCGTTGCTTCACTATTCATTATTCAACTAAGCCGTCAGCTGATGAACATTTTCCTGCGTTGATCCGTATCGCAGCAGAATGGGGAGCTGCGTGGTGTAGAACGGTGCAGCTCAAAGGGAGAGCTATGACCAACAGAACCCAGTTGTTACGCTGCCCATGTCCGTCAAGCTAATAACAGCTAACGTTATCTTATGTTGTCCAGGAGGTTTATTTCAACACTGTCGCAGATACAGGAGCTTTACTGACCTTTTTATGTTGCTCTCAAACATTTGTGTCATACTGTTAGCTTAGCCGTAGCACCATTCAGCATTTCGTTTTTTACTGTCTGTCTGCTTGGGAAAGTTTCCCCAAACCACTCTTGTCTATAAAGAGGGACACATGTTTTCTCCTGGCTGTTCTCCACATGTTAGCAAACTTTAAGACTTCCAACAGCAGCTCATAATTTGGGGTAAGCAGCTACGTGGAGGAGACTAGAGGATTTAGGTGTGCTGCTGCCGGTAGAAGGGCGACAATTTGGGTAGATGGGGCAGTTCATATAGGTTTTCACACAAATCTGTATCTTTGACTAATTACATTTTTAGTATTGATCGTGTTTGAGAATCCTACTATATACAATCTTCGGTTTTACTGTTACTGTTATATAAAAAAATAAATTATAATAAATAAACAATGCTTAGCCTGGCAGGGGGGAAGTAAAGCCTGGTGGCCTATAATACAGAAGGGGAATATCTGAAACAAGTAAGATAAACACAAAAACAAAATTCAAAATAAATAGCCATATCCATAATAATAATATGATGATATGATAATTTTTTTTACTGCACAGTGACTACCTTTTTTCAGATAAACGTCAAAAGCCTTTTACATTTGTATGAAGGACAAATTTTGCATTCTGGTAACAACAGAACCAGTCCTATAATACTAAAATTATTCCTTTTTGGTTTCCCTTTATGTGACTTTCCAAAGAAGGATTTTTCATAAAATGAAGCATACTCTTCATCGATTATTGTACAACAACTTAACGTCTTCAGTGAAAAGGAACAGATAATTGTATGTTAATGAAAAACGTAACATTTTCAATTCAATTCATCAATTCAAATTCAATTCAAAAATACTGTATTAATCCCACAGGGAAATTAAATGCTTCAACGTGTTATTGTAGATGCTGTAGCAGTCTTTCTTACAGCTGATCTGGAGACGCTCACCTTCATTCTTAACAAGTACTTATCAACAGTTTTCATCATCTTTGGGCTTTTACTCTGGAGCTGTGAGCCTGTATTTGAAGGTAAAGCTCTATTTCAGCTCTAGGTTCATGGATGTGAGTTTAAAAGAAGGGAAGGCTATTACATCCACAGACACTGAGTGGATAACTTTTGTGGCTGCAGCAGTAATGATCATGGTGTAGAAAAGAGAATCTGGTTGAAAGATGAAAGCTTTGATTTACAACAATAAAACAATAGTCTAAATTCTGGCACAGTGAATACACTATATAACTTATACAGAGTCACTACAAAGTCCGAGGTGTAACCATAACAAATTGTGCTAAAGCCGACTTCCGTGTTCTCACTGTTTCAGGGGCAGAAGGGAGAAAAGTGGCATTATTAAAACCAGGTGCCTTACACCTGTGATGAGTCCATCAAAACATGATTTAAACCCTTAAAATATTACCCTGGCTCTGTAAAGAGATGTATATGATTCAAAGTCTGTTCCAGTTAAAGTTATCAGAAAATTAAAGCTGTAGACAATTTTAAACTTATGTTACTAAACTATGATGGTTAAAATAAATTTCAATCAAATTGAAATACTTAGCAGTTTTCCTCTACAACACTCCATCCAAATGTTGTTGGTCAATGAAGAAGCAGTACCTCCCTACCAGGGCCATTTTATGGAGTAAATTTAAACCCTGGTGATTTAGTTCCTGTCCTTGTAAATGCATTGACAACACAGGTAGGTAATAATGACCCCTGAAAACGGCCCCATTTCCTGGGAAATATTTCTGTAGTGGAAACGATCCTCAAGTCATATTGTTTTAGCATACCCATATCATATCATTAAATGTACATTGTGCTCCATGGCCAGTCTAAAAGGTGTGATATTTATAGAGCTAGTAAAAGTGTATATGATACAAAAACATAAAGACATTTATATGTTTAGATTTACATTCAGTTAACATGTGCCTCTGCAATACTACAATTATACCAATATGTTGGTTAATATAATGTTAAACAACATATTACAATGATCAACAAAACATTAAAATCACTAACGTGGGTCGGTAAATATTACTGAACTGTGGAACTACAAAAATGTTCAAAGTTGTGTTTTTTTGTGGTCTGTTGTTTGGAGATGGCAACACTAAGAAAAGAACAGGAGGTGGAGCTGGTAGTCACAGAGCTGAAGGAGTTCCTATTTACTTCAGAACGGGCTAGAACGAACAGGATTAGAAATAAGTACATTAGAGAGACCACTCGGGTTGAGCAGGAGACATAAGTAGAGAGTGGAGACTGAGATGATTTGGAGGGAGAGTGTATAAACTGAACAAAGAATGTTTAATATGGAGCTACACATAGGAGGGCCACAGAGAATGACTAACCACCTCTAGTTGCCTAAATACCTCGAGTTGCTACCATTTGATTGGCTGATTCACTGTTTGTGTTATCAAGCTATTGAACATTGAGTGTATTTCTCAGCTCGCCAAAAAGAAAAACGTGTGGTCAGGCTTCCTGTTATCTGAAGAGCTTGTGTGCTTCTGGAACACTTGTGTGTGTTTTCACCATCACATCACTTCCTAAATTAGCTGCCTCATGGTGTGTTTCTGCTGTGACTCCATGAACCTGGGAATATTGGAATTTGTGAATGTGTTACTGCACCCACTTACCCCTACTAGCAGCCTCTCTCACCCTTACATCACTTCAGCTTGGTTGAACTGACAGCACCGGGTGTGCAACAGAGCCATGGACAGGATCTGCCCTGATGACATAGAGGATAACACCTCCCCTATCTCTTTGCTGGCTGCATAGAAGTCAAAAAATCTTCAGAAACACACTAAGACAACTTAACATGGAAATGACGAACGGTCTTAAAAAAGGACTTGTCATGGTTTTAAGGTGTTTGACCCACATGCAGACACTGACGGAAACAGGAACAGTTTTAAAGATGTTTATTAAAGGCTCAGATGAGGGAAAGCACACGATATGTGCAACTGGCGAGGTTGGAACGTCAGAGCTGGAATGACTGCGGGAAGAAAGAGGATAAATTAACGTGGATCGAACCAGGCATAAATTCTCCAGAAGCTGCGCCACCTACCGTTTGGTTGGGAAGACCTATCTGGGGGGGATGAGTGGAAAAGGAACTCTGTGTGTGACTGTAACTCTCTGATGGGAGGAGGTGGCTGAATGACAGGAGGGCTGGCAGATGTAACACAGGCGGGGAGCCCGAGCAGCACCACTACGGCGGCAGGCTGGAGGAGCAGCTGGAAGAACCGGAGTGTGTCCAGACGAACCAGGTGAATCCAGGAAGGGGCATCTCTTCGCCCTCGGTAACACCAAGGGAGTGAGAGTGGAGATGCCAAAGCAAAATCTGAGCAGGCTGGGATTCAGGAAACTGGTCCTCAGAGCACAGAACCAACACTGGTGAGTAAATCCAAAACACGACGAACTGGAGAGGACAAGAGACAAGATTAATCCAAAAACAGGGTTTTAAAAACTCACAGGTACGAAGCACAGAAGACAGGTCTGTGGCCTAGACATACCACGACGGGGTAACACGCTGGCGTCTACCAGCTGTCAGTGCACTCATTTTAAGCCAGAGCAGAGGGTTCCTAAGCGAGCCGCAGGTGCGGGCCACGCCCACCCGTCAACTGCAGCCACCTGTGGAGCAGAGTTAGAGAGCACGGAACACAGAACCCTGACAGGACTGTCCTTTCATTTTCTTAGAGGAGGCTATAACTCTGTTTTTAGACTTCTACAATAAACAGATAAAACAAATAAGCCTGCTCGTAAAAGTAGACAGGGTGTCTGCCTCATGGACTAAAATTGGGAGTTGGTTCCACAGGAGAGGAGCCTGATAACTTAAGGATCTGCCTCCCATTCTACTTTTAGAGACTCTAGGAACCACTAGTAGACCTGTAGTCTGAGAGCGAAGTGCTCTGTTAGGGTCATACGGGGTAATCAGAGCTCTGACATATGATGGAGCTTGATTATTAAGTGCTTTATATGTGAGAAGGAGAATTTTAAATTCTATTCCTGATTTAACAGAAAACCAATGAAGGAAAGCTGAAATAGGAGAAATATGGGGCTTCTTGTTCATTTTCATCAGAGCTCTTGCTGCAACATTTTGGATCAGCCGAGGGCTTTTAACTGCATTTTGTGGATTTCCTGTTAGTAAAGAATTACAATAGTCCAGCCTTGAATTAAGTAAGTACATTTTCCAGCGTCACTACTGGACAGGATATTTCTAATTTTGGCAATTTTCTGTAAGTGAAAGAAGGAAATCTTAGAAACCTTATCACGAGATTTAAATGACATGTCTTGGACAAAAATAACACCAAGGTTTGTTACTTTATCACCATTTAATGTCTTCAAGATTAAGTAATTGACTATGTAGTTTATTTTTCAAAGACTCTGGTCCAAAGACCTCAACTTCTGTCTTGTCTGAATTTAAAAGCAGAGCACTTAGAAGTCCTTCAGATTTTTTATGTCATCTAGACATGCCTGTTTTCTAAGTCATTCATCGGAGTCTTCAAGAGAGTCATCAACATGGTTGAAATCCATCCCATGCTATCTGATAATTTACATTTACATGAACAAACTGGAATCTGTCAGACAAATGGGATTTAAAGCAGCATAATGCTGTTCCTTTAATCCATAAGGGACACTCAAGCTTATGTACAAACAATACTGTAATACTGCCTGTATTGAAGGCAGCACTGAGAACTAGCAGGACTAGTACAGACACACAAGCAACCATCCCCCTTAGTTTGTGGTTATTTGTCAAAACATGTGACTTACTTATGCTAACAAAGCCTTTTTTTGTTTGTTTTTTCCAACTTAACTTTAACCAACAATAAGCACATGAAAAATGAAACTACTGAACAAATACAAACTAAGTCTTAAAATAATTTCAAATAAATCAATGAAAGCCAAAGAAGACGGAGAGGAAATAATGTATCTTATGTTCCCCTGAGGGTGGGACGGTGAATTTGTGCTTTGGATGGTTGTGTTTTTTGCAGAGGGCAGGTTTGGTACATTTATCTGGGTCTGATTAATACTTTCACATATGGCTTGATTGTTTTTGGCATCTATTAGCTTCACACATTCCACAAATTAGACTTCCAAATGAAAGGGAATTTTTCAGGGAGACAAGGAAACACAGGTCAATGTTAGATCTATTAGATCCATTAGAATCTTATTTACATTTTTTCAAGATAGGAAAACTAGAATAGCAGCTTGTATGGTCAAACATTAGTTTTATTGATTTGTTTTGAATAGCAGGGGTCCATCTGCATGTTTGGGATGAATAACTGAATAACTGACTCAATGATGGACTCCAAATGAATAAACGAGGAAGAACAGTACCTCTAACTCCAGCCTGGCATTTTCTGAAATGTCAGAAACCTCTTTTTGCTTGTCAGCGTTTGTGAATTGTTTGACCAGATGCATGTGTTATTTATATCAGCTTATGAGAGCAAGGTGTAAAAAAGCTGTTGTTCTTTGTCTCATCAACTGACTTAAGCCTTCCCTCTGCTCACATCTACACAAATGATTACACGCACCCACACCCACACAGATGCACATGCATGTGTACAGATGTGGCTTTTGAAGGTTTTGCCGTGGGCGATACCTCTGTGTCAACTTTTTCCTGTGGGGAGAGTTTCCATTTGTCTTTTTTTCCATGAGGCTTTTTACCGCGCGCTTTTTTTTTAAGTTTTTCATTCAATTTTGACATAGACACAGATCTCTGTTTTGTTTTTTCAAATACATTTCTGCCATCCTTGCCCTCAAATCTTGCAAGCATTACCTTCAACTGGGCAGCATTAATAATGCAGCACATTCTCCTGGGGTGCTCTAATGCTGCAGACCCCTTCTCCTTCCAAACAATGCTCAATTAGAAGGAGATCTTCTTCCTTTCCTTCCACTGTTGCTCAAAACATTGTGCTCATAACATGATTGAATTCTGTAACAATCACTCAGTTCAGCATGTTTTAGGGTGTTTCATTTCTTAGTAAGGAAGTTTCCAGTGCATGCTAATTTACTAGTCTGGATACTTGTGTGTGTTTGTTCAGACAGTTGCGCAGGAAGAGGTTTCAACACATTGTTGAGTGTGCAGATGTATCCTGTCATCGTCAGCACAGATATAGTAGGTATTGCAAAGGAAAAAATATTTTCTTTTACTTTTATTCATGTTAAATCATTTTTGTCCGTCATGAAGACTGGTGCGCTTGTGTGATAGTGTGGTATTCGTTTCGGTGCAGTCGCTGTAACCAAAATAGGTCGGAGTCATGTTAAGCCACAACAAAATGGCTCAAAGCCGAAAATCCAATTTACAAATATTATCAAAGCAATGAGTTTCTAGAACATGAGATGAAATAAGGACAGACGATGCCTGGGATCACGTGGAGCCGAGGAAGGAGCTGAGACACTCAGCTCTTCCTCAGAGCTGCATCTATAGATAACTCCAGTGTTGCTATCACATGGGCAGCGCGTTACCATATAAGACAGTTATACGACTAACTCTGCACACTGACATACTATGTGGGAAGTCGTGATTCATGGAAGCTGCATTTAAACCAGCATAGCCCAAAAATACTCTGGCATGCCATCACACAAACACATGCACAACTATCACACACACTCACAATCACACATACTTTAGTTGCTCAGTCATACTCACCACCCACAGATGCTGATAGGCTTAGATGCCTGCTGGTAACATGCAGCGAGAGACAGAAAATTGTCAGAGCATAGACTGGAATAACAAAATGACTGGATCTGTGCTAAGGCCTTTCTGAGGTAAAACCATCCAAATGATAACACTTTTACCACATCATTCTTTCTGTTTTCAGGAGTTTTTTTTATTAAATGTAGATTTGGCTTTAAAGAGTATTTGACTACAGCTTCAGTAAAAGTCAGCGCCTTTCACTGATGAGTCACCGTCAGTGGATCAGTCATAGATTCTTGGCCACGCTTTGCTGGCTGATGCCTCTCTCTATTTCATATTCTGAAATGGTTGCATTCTTTTTGTTTAATTTGTGAGCAGCAGCACAGACTTTTAGTAACTTTTGTCATGATGGGTTGCTGTAAAACGGTTGGGTTGATGTTGATGACCGTGTTGATCTGTCTTTGATGCAGTGTCCGCTCCAAATTGTTCACACCCTTTAAACGGTAAACCTTTTACTTGAGCATAGACTCATGTGGTTAGGTCACTGCAGGGTGAGGTAGCTATGCAGTAATCAGGCTGATTGTGATTGGACACGGGTTTGTGCAGCACTCTGGAGGCTTTTTTGGCTACGCTGAAGGGCCTGTCAAGATTTGTCTTGGAGCATTTAAAGATCGCCATCCAGTCCCCCAACTATGCTAAGCTTAGGAATTACTGAAGCCATAATGCAGAGCAAGGCTTGAGTTGTTTCCTGCTCATGGTGGACATTTAAATGGGTCCAACTGAAACTTGTCTTGGAAAATCTTATCTGGGATCAGGTTTCTTATTGAGAAACTGAAGCTGTGTGGCTTTGCTCCTTGCCCCAATCGAAGTACAGAGATACTTTATTGATTCTTCCAGGACTAAAAAGCATTCAGCAGGTTTCTACGTGGACTTGAGTATAATGATTTCAGCTTTTTTCTGATCTGTCTTTGTCTGCAGTGCTTCTGGCTACACTTTCCCCTGGACAGTCTTCACATAGGTCTGATGGGCCTTATTCATCTTTTAGGAAACATCTTTTGGAATGTTGGTGCTCAAGTAACATACTTTAAAATATAAGTTCTTGAAGAAAGTTCATATTTCTTTGCGTTTTTGTATACTGTACATGACCAACAAATCCTGATGAGCATCAGCAGCCTGTCACAGACAGAGCTGATCTCAACGTTATCTCAGGATCGATAGCAGCAACCCAGTGACCTTCAGAAAGCTGTTTAGATTATCAGCCGTGTGGAGACGAAGAAGCATCAGCCAAAGATGTGAACTTTATGCGGTCAGAGTGGAAATCCCCAACAACAGAAATGCTCTGTTTTTTCCTCATTTTACAAACTGAAAGGGAGGAGGTTACTTTAGAGATTATGTCATAAGCAATGATGTAGAATCTATGTCCTACAAAATGCCAAACTCTTTAGAGATGACTGGTTTTCAGAAACTAGTTTTCAGTAAGATTTGTCAAAACAAGTGGTGCTTATCCTTTGAACTGACATTAATTTACTATGCTTATCTGAAACTTTTTGGCACATTTGATTTAAATGTAGTCCTGCCAGCTGGCTCCTTTATGGCCCCTCAGTAGTGGTGTAACATTGCTGTCTTAAGCTTTTAGCCAAGGCTCTACAAACTCTACTCGATAGTGAGCATCTCAAGTGAAAATAGTTTAATTTCATGGACAATTGACAATAAAGACAAAACTGTATGTATGGACTAAAGAAGTCAGATCAGCTGCTGCTTTGTCACACAATTAATCTCAACCATAAAAACAATTTTGATGATGTGGGAAGTTTAACCTGAGGGGATAAAACCTGTCCTTCAGTGGACAGTACACTTTATATTTATTTCTTTATTTTAACTAAAAATAAGACTCTCCTTTGTTTTTCTTCCCAAATGGTTTTTGGTGTTGTTTTGTATTTATTTTATTTTATTTTCTGTTTGCATTTTTGTATTTGCTATTTCATGGAGCATTCATTGTTTTGATCCAGTTGATATGAATAACAGATTCCAATAAAAACATGTTCATCCTCAGTGTAATCAGTCATCAAGAAGGAGCCCTCTCTCCTGACTGTGTGCGGTGACACAGCGTTCATGCTGTCTTCTCTGACTGAACAGACTCTGATGATGATGCTGGAAGGGTCTTGCAACTGCAGCTATTGACTCTAATCTTGTTTATTGCAAGGAGCCCCAGGGTGCATAGCTGTTCAATTACAAACATCAGTCATTCAAATTTTCATTTTTTTTTTTTTACAAAGCACCAATTTCATAGAAACATTTTTAAATGTGTCAAATGATCAAATGATGATGCAAATAATACAATACAGAACACGAAAGGCACTGCAAAGAAAGTTTCTTAAAAGTGGTGTCCCTTTTCAACAGGCACCACTTGGCCTGACTCTACTGGGCTCCGGTGTAGGTACCAGATCGACTTGGATGGTCAGATCCATAGACATAATATAAGAGTAGACGCGTCATTGGGCGGGTTCTGCTTATGCTGCGATGCGTCAGAGCGTCCGCCATCTTAAATGTGGCAAATCTGCAGTTACTCAGTCACTTAAACAGTATCAGAGGGACTTTAACCTCTGAATATACTTTGTATTCGTAGTATTTTTTTGTAATATTAGAAGTTTATTTTCGTATCCCTTTAGCTTCATTCTCCTGAATTTATTCTCCTAAAGAATAAAAATATTTAAAATAATCTAACCTGGTCCTATTACTCCAGGAGTGAAATAATTCTGCAAACTGTGATTATTCTGGAAACATTCCCCCTTAATTCTCATAATATGATGTTTTTATCATAACATTATCACTTTTGTGTTTGTTTGTTTATTTTTACTTTATTGACCTAGGACTTTTTTTCCTCATATTATTAATTTTACCTCTTTAATACTCACCCAAAAAGTCTGTTCCTAAAGGTTCACATGTGACATGGTTTTATGAAATAATGAAGACCACAATGTTTAGATTTAACAAATTGATCCTTATATTCATAACACATACACACACAAATATATATATATATATATATATATATATATATATATATAGAGAGAGAGAGAGAGAGAGAGAGAGAGAGAGAGAGAGAGAGAGAGAGAGAGAGAGACACCAAGCAAACGCTTGGTGTCTCTTTACAGAGACACCAAGCGTTTGCCTCTACTCCAAAGGGTTCAAGAGCAGCATTTCATTTAATTTGGGTATATATTTTTCAGCCGTTTTTGGAATTTTGGGGCACCAGTTAAAGGCCGAGATCATTTAATAACCTAAATAAGAGCCACAGTTCACAAAGCTTTTTCTCATTTTACGCTGAAAGTCATTAAGTTTTGTCTCTAAAGAGTGTTTTGTTTAAAAGGATCGTATAGTCTCGTGTGTGCTTCTGTACTCAACTCCCATGATGTACAGGTGTTTCGCTACAGGAGAGACTGGTAGACTTCAGAAAATAGATAATCCAGGAGTAAAGAATGATATGGGGGAATACTGAAGTAACATCTCAGGGGATCATCCATGAATTTAAACTTGGCTGCCAATATGTCTTCCAAATAGAGAGTAACCATGTTCCATCATTAGAAAGTGATAATACTTTCAGTGATAGTACTTTCGACCAGTACTAGTCGACATGACAGAAACACATTCCTGAAAACTTCTCTCCATTTTTCTCTGGTGTGTGGTCCATGCTACCTCTCCTTGGTGTTTGTTACAGCCATGTGTAACGTCCAAATTATGCTCTGCGTCACCTTGTTAATTCACTCCAAACCAGTAGATAGAAACACGACTAATTCAAATTTTCTTTTTTGCGTCATTTTAAAAGGTAGCTTAAAATTTGCATGACAATTGGATGGAAACATGGCTTATGACCCTAAACTTACTAGTAACAAAGTGGCTTAAAGACAGCAAAGGAGCTGTTAAAACCTGACTCAATTATACCAGTCCTGTAACTTAGTGAGAACCTTGGGGAAGGACACCCAAGATGCTTGACCAAAATTACATAGTTCAAAGCTGAAGGTAGCAAATATTAAAGAAAGTAATGACAGAACATCTTGAATTATTCTGACATTTAGCAAATAGAAATCATTTTGGTAATCCTAACTGTCCTAAAACCGAGCAAGTTCAGTTTATTCGTATGTTAGAGAGGAAGAAGAGATTCGCCTGACATCACTTATTTAACACTGAAAGGAAGAAGGTTTATGAGAAGCTCAGCTGACTATTAGCATATTAATACTAATATTATTTGGAGCTATATGTGTTTAAAAGAAGCTGTAACATTCTCCTAAGTCCCATTCATTAACAATATGTTCATGTTTTACTATTTTTTCTTGAAATAAAATCAGTATTTTAGATTTGGATTATATTTAAATTGAATTTAAGGTAAGCACAATGTTTGAAAACAGCAGCCAAAATCAGTCGTTATCACAATCTAGGTGACTGAGGTCCGGGTGTTACCTTGATACATACTGTACACTTCAGTAATGATTGTTACATTTATTGGTGAGCTGTTGCTCCAAACGTTGTATTTGCTATGCTGAGGAAGTCACATTAATCTACCTCCCCTGCCCTCGGTGCACCTGGCCTGTGGTCAGCTCTGACCAATGCTGGATCCTTCTCACTTCCATCATGTGCTCGTGCTCTGCAGTCTGTACAGGAATGTTAGTAGCTACAGAAGAACGCTGATAGCGCCCAGTCAGATAATGTTAAAAAGCTGCTATGAAAATGCAATATTCTGTGTATCCATCAGCATCTCTAGTCAGGCATCTCCCACAAACTGCTATCTTCTGAGATGTCTGCCTGTACATGTGTCTGAAGAGTGTGCCACTGAATATTTTTCGCATGGCAAGAAACAGTACGATGCCAAGATAACATGTTTAGAGTGCTGTCCTGTGGAAGACAGGTCATTATCCCAGCAAAGTCACTGAGAAATGTACAAAGTGTACAATAGTTGATAGCACCCAACAGCACAGTCGGGCTGATGTGGTTGTTAAACTGAGAGCTGTAGCCAACAAAATATTCCTACACAATAACACAGAGTTCTACTTCCCTGGCTGCAGGCTGTATGTGTAACTGTACCTTTGCTAGTGTGAGACATAATTGTTATTGCGTTTTACAGTGGATAGTAGATTATTTACATGTGCTCTCCTCTGCTGAGCTGTCAGCTGGATCCCTGCCTGTGGCTGACTGGACAAAAGCACACGTCTCAAGGCTGTTTCTTTGCCTCCATAGTCAAACATGAGGTCACACAGGGTCAGGCTGTCCTCCGCTGTTGGTGGATTTCATTTCAGACATGTTTTCTCTAATATAACAACTGCAGAAAAAAACATTATATTGAAGACTACACCGTAAGAAAATGTATTTTAAACAAGCCAAATAGTGCCTTTCTGGCTGCTTTAAGAAATGATGAAACTGGTATGCATAACAACTACAAAGAGAAACTCGTACAATTCTGGAGTCTTTACTGGTAAAGAGTTGTGTTTTTGATAAACTTGCTACTCCCTGAAACATTCTGTTGTTAAAACAGGTTATTCTATCAGAATGAAACCATGTCTTTATTAATAATTTTAAACACATTTTTGTTGTTTTCTCCAGAATTCAATGAATGTCTAAGACACACCTCAAGTTAATTTTTTAACTGATATTTTGAACCTTTGTAAATATTTCGGTCATCGTAAGCAGGACATTAAGTCATTGGGTTCTTGTTTGATATACATTAGTCCACAACTCACAGATAACCATAACAATGCCAAAATCCTTGCTCCTCAAGTCCATGAGCAACCTAACATATTTTAATCAGTGTGTAAGGATTGTAAATTACAGGTTGCTAAGAGACACCACACATCTTGATATATTTCTTAATGTATTTTACCAAGTGGATTTCAACTGTGGCTCCTCTTTAGCAAATTCTGCTGTATATAAAATGTATCAGTAAGAACTTCCGTTGATGTTTGTTTGTTTTCTGTCATTAACAAGAAAAGAACATACGGCGCTGTGTTTTTTCTTTATTTAAGCAGAAAATGCACAACACAAATTCACATCACAGTTTGCACCCCCCGCCCCCTTTGAGAGACCAGATTTGTTATTCATGTAGGAGAACATGTTGCTGGGACTGTGGATCCAAGGGGGCGTGGTTAATAGCTCAACATAACTGATATGAGAACAGTGTATCTCCTGAATATTACTGAAAACTTACTGAAATAAAAGCATAGATGTTGCATGTCATCCCCAGCACGTAATTATCTGTATCATATGCTGCTGACTAAAGCATGTCTTACAGTCGATAGAGAGTGGGGTATAATCTGATGTCGGAGCTTTGTTTGCCCTGACACCCCTATGCTGATCTTTTTGGTCGGTATCGCATCACTATGTCTCATTTCACAGTCATTTTCTATTCTTTCATCATGGTCAGTACAGGTCTGTGACCACCTCCACAGGTGGATCAAAGAGATGAGTCAGCTTCTACCCTTCGTTCTGCGTCAACTCCTTTTAGCAGATCACTGAGGCGGTGTAGAACATATGTAAATAAGAGATTGAAAGTATGATCTGAAAGGGGATTATGACTCATGTGCTCAATCAAGCAGTGCAAAAATCAGAAGTAGGGAGTTTAAATTAGAAGAGGTAACCTGCCGAATGAGGATATAGCAAACACACACACATTTTGGATAGTGAACAGAACTAGACCAAAAGGATAAAGTCACCTTACGTCAGTCTTCATTGTGATTTAGTTCAGTGGCATACCGTAGTCCACATTCAGTGAAGCAAAGGTCTGCCTCTGCTTTTCAGTGCACTATCCTTAGTGATTGTGCTCAGAGTACAACCCCAAACAGACATAGAACCATACAGTAGGCCAGCAGGTGAGCAAATAGAACAAATGTTAGCAGTGTGCTGGTGTGTCAGCAAGTGTAATAGAAAATGTTCTACGTCGTAAACAGAAGCCCTCACAGAGGAGACGGATGCGTTGGCACAGGATATGATCTCATATAAAGGTCATTTGAGGGTACTGTGTTTGTGTAGGTGTGTGTTTGATGTATATGGCTGAGAAAAGACGGTGCTCTTTTCCTCACTGGGATAGGTGAGCAGAGTGAGAGGTTTGGAGGGAACTCAGTTTAACTGTTTAATCCCTGGGAGTCATTATGGAATCACATCATTGTGATTTCATATGTATTGATTCATAAATATGTGGGGTCAGAGGTGTCAGTTTATTTGTCAGATATTGTTGTTCTGTGATGGTTCTAGCATTGGGAGCATGTTCAAGCATATTGTGAAGGTTGTGAGAGGGGCATGTGTAATTAGGAAGGCAAAACTGTACAATCTGCATTATCATATGGCCCGTCCATTATTGCAGCGCATTCTGTTGCTACAAACACTTGTGCTACTCAACCGGTCTTACACATATCTTTTCTGTACATAAAAAAATTCTTTTCGTTTGCCCCTACATTCCTTAAACATGACAAATACTTGTATTTAGAATTTTTCTCTTTTTTTCTTCTGTTTTTCCTCGGAGCCGTGCAACAACATTCCGCTTAAATGTACACTGTGAATATGCTGCGGAATGACAACAAAGTCTGTCTAAGTCCAAGAAAATCATCAGAGCAGAAACTCAAAGCAATGTGCCCTAAAAACAGAAACTGCATGACAGAATTGAAATACAGCTGGACAGAAAAAGGAGTCGATGTTGGTGAAAAACTGAACCTTTGGTAAAGATTGGGTTAAAGTAGTATACAAGCAGGTAGGTGAAGCTTTATCGTTAGTTCGGTGCAGCTCCAGTGAAACACGAGGATGACTGTATGGGCCAAACAGCCACATTTTCACAGTCATGTGGGATTAAGTGTCAGGTGAAAGAGCAGGACAGCATCAGTACCTCCACAGGAAATACACTGATGGACAATTTTGGACTCATCTCCTCCTTCTATCTCTGGATCATTAGCTGAAGGCTTGATGAAGTCCCTTTTAGAATGATAAAAACTACCACAGATCCACTAGCATGCAAACCTTTCTTACAGAAGACAAGTCTGCTTAATGGCATGTCTGGCAGACAGTTAAGATCTTAGTCCTGTTGAAAATCTATGGCTGACACTGAAAGAAAAGCCTTGCAGGGCAAAGCTCCATCTTGCAAAGCAAATCTGTCAACTGTAATACTAGTGTTATCCACCAAGTATACAATGAACCCATGTGGACAGTTGGAGCAGAAAAGCGTTTCATACAGCAATAGATTTGATAGCTCCTTTATGGTAAACGGCATGCAGTAGCTGACACCAATATACAGATTAATGGCAGGTTTAGAAAGAGAGAGTTGCCGAACGAGTTTGCTGACTTTGAAATTATCAAAATACAAGTGAGCATGTGAAACAGCAGCCACTCATGAGGCTGGCTGCTGTCGACTGCCGTTGCTGATGTCAGTCCTGCAGCATGCACTCACTGGACATGATTGTAAGCTGACTCCACCTATGTTGTGCTTCTATTTCTAGGGTGTGAGCGGAATGTCCGTGGATGAGAAGACTGAAGACCCAATGTATGTGTATGAGTCGACGGTTCATTGTACCAATATCCTCCTCTGCCTTAATGACCAGCGGAAGCAGGATATCCTGTGTGATGTGACAGTCCTGGTGGAGGGCAAGGAGTTTCGTGGGCACCGGGCCGTGCTGGCTGCCTGCAGCGAGTATTTTCTCCAGGCACTGGTTGGCCAAGCAGAGAATGCCTTGGTGGTTAGCCTTCCTGAAGAGGTAGGTCTGTCAAACGAACTGATAGATTTTTCCACCATTGTTCCAATGCTTGCTTAGCACCAGTTCTTTCTGTTTCCACTGCCACAAACTCTGGCTATGGTACTGATAAATAGTTTATTTCGACCTGAGTCAAAATAGTTCAGCCGAGAACTAAAAAAAAAAAAACACTTTCTAAGAGCTAGAAGAGGGCTTATGGTGACCAGTAGCCAAATCAAATATGAGTGCCACATTCAAATCTCCAGAAATATATAATCTGCAAAATCAATAAACCTTCAACTTTAATGAAAGGTCAGGCATAACTAAGAACATGAGCTCACTGTTTGTGTCATAATGGTGTTTTACTTAGAAATAACATTTCAGAGTTTTAGCAGCACACGTAAACCTGTCAAAATAGAGTGCAGATAGTTTGGATTCAATTAATCTTGAAAATGTAGATTATCAGTGACTGTAAGTGTAAAACAAAAAGGAGGGTGAAAAACAGAAACGTTAGTTATATAATATGGTATAAAGAGGCCAGAAGAGTGCTATCCTTTTTGGAAGTCTTTTATTAGATTGCTTTGCCTCACCCTTTTACTGTGCACTTGTTGACACTGTAAGCAATATGGCTATCAGGCGTTCTTCTCTAGTTTACATTTTGAATAAAGCAAAAGCCAAAGCTGGAGTTTTTGAAATCTTTTTGTTTTTTTGATAATTTGTGATAGAAAGAACAGGTGGGATATATTGTGTTGCAAAAGTCTCCACGGTGTCTGTTATCTAAGGATGTTAATTTCGGTCTCACACTTTTGCAGCTGTCACAGACTGCTTTTAGAGGTAGGTTTCCAAGTAGAACCAAAATAATAGCCTGGATCTTAAAGAGATAAGAGTGGTCCAGGGAAAGTAAAATCAAATGAATAAACAGATGATCTTCCAGAGATTCATGAATCATATATTCTGTAATTTACCTAAATGGAAGGAATGCAGCATCTTTTGTCTGTCTTTCTGCATCATGATATTAGAAAAACCTTCCTTGTGCTATGGTGTGCGTGGGGCTAAGGGAGTTTAGAAATCAACAAACTATAATGGCAAACCAATCTTCTGTACAGGTCGCCAGTCCATCACAGGGATCCTTTAGGAAAATAATGCATAGCAACAGACATTAGGCTTCAGCCTAATTATTTATATGTAGTCGTCACAGTTGTTCCTCAGTTTGACAGGTGCTCTTTAACAGAATTCAGGTGCATAGCGAAGCAAACAAGTGTTGTACCCCATTGTTCCCCTTCAGGGAACAATTTCAGCATTTTTGTAAATAACTTAAAAAGTGGGCTTGTTTTGGAAAGGGACCTGCCTGACCAGTCATGTCCAGGAAAATCAAGAACGCTGTTACTTTTCGGTTGTTTACTTGTAGCCATCAATGAAGAAGCCTTCTTTGAATACATAAAATCAAGTGAAAACTTTTCATTTTCAGCTTTTGAGTACGAGGACTGCATACAGCGGTAAAGTGGGTTTCATTTTGGATATTCATGCTCTGCGGATTCAGCATTGTTGTCCTCCTGTTTCTGTTGTGTGAATATTCAACCCAAAACTAAGTTCACTGTGGTGACCATCATAGCTTAGAAGATGACACGCTCAATAACCGAATGGTGAGGTTTATTGTATATGTATCACTTTAAATTGTGTTTCCTCTGTCTCCAAACTTGCTTTGTGCAAATATTTTGTTAGTTTGTTTCTAAACTGTCTGTGTGAAGTCTGTCTGCTAACTGAACATATAGCCTGTAGCAGAATAGTTAGCAGACCAGCTATATGCTCTTGAACGGATAATAAGTGGGCACAAAAACTCAACACCTATAGCAGCAACTATTTATTTTTATTTTTTTTGTGATGCATACCGCCTGACTTTGATCAGTTAAATTAGCATAAACCAACACACTAGAAAATCCATTTTATATAGCTAAACGTATTTTAATTTTTCTACACAAAATAACAAATAAAGGCTCACTCATATTGTTCATTTATTGAACAGAGAAGATTTACATCAATCCTTCCATGACCTTGCAAGGACAACAGACACTATGATTAATATTGATTAATACTATGTTTTATTTTGATTAAATTTTCCTACATTTTATTCCAACTGTTTCTTACTTACTTTTATTCTATTTTTATTTTCCAATGTCATGTAAAGCACTTTGGTAAAAGATGGATGGATACATCTACTGAAACTGGCTATACAAATAAATTTGCCTTACTCAGATGGTCGCACACTATCCGGCAGAACATAAACCTAATGTGTGCAATTCAAGAATTTGATTGAATGAGCTTGGGATCGTAGGATTTGTGCCACACGGCTGTCTACTGAGAGCATGTTGGGTATGCGCACTGCGATTTCAAATGTCCATTACTTAAACAAAATTTGGTGGGCCGGCCCCAATATCAAGACGCTTCAAGTAGGTTTACCCTACTGAGCTTGTCAGTATTCTGGCAGAGTTAGATATATAGACACAAATGTTTGAAACAGAATTTTATTTGGTAAGGGAATCTGTCTTTTTTTACAATATTGATCTATAAAGATTGCGATAGACTGGCGACCTGTCCAGGGAGTACCCCGCCTTTCGCCCATTGACAGCTGGAGGTAGGCACCAGCACTCCTCTTGACCCCACAAGGGATAGACGTGTTAGATAATGAATGGATGGATGGATGGATGGGGGGCGACGTCGCACAGAGGTTAGGGAGTTTGTCTTGCAATTGGTGGGTTGCCAGTTCGATCCCCCGCACTGACTGTCTCTGTCATTGTGTCCTTGGGCAAGACACTTCACCCGCATTGCCTGCTGGCGGTGGTCAGAGGGCCCGGTGGCGCCGGTGCATGGCAGCCTCGCCTCTGTCAGTCTGTCCCAGGGCAGCTGTAGCTACTAACATAACTCACCACCGTCAGGGTGTGAATGAATGGGTGAATGACTGACTGTAGTGTGAAGCGCTTTGGAGGTCGTCAAGACTAGTTAAAAAAGTGCTATACAAGTACAAACCATTTACCATGGATGGATGGATGGATGGACAATCAATGATCCTGTCCCACTGATTATTGTGAACGTAGAGCTCCACAGTGACATCTGGTGGGGCCTGGTCCCACTGGCCCCAAATGCAGAGACACCACAGTTGTGTTTATACCTGTAAGATGCATGCTCCTTGATTTTTCATCAGATTCTCTGTGGTGACATTCTCCTCTCCATTCTCCTCTCCATCTGCCTTTCTGTTAAAAATAAAAATAGTCTGGTAAGCTCGGCTTGCTATCTTTGGTAATGATCCACACAATAATCACCCTTAAATATACAGGATCGATCTTAAAAATTAACACAAGTAGGGTAAAATATTGCTATGCTCCTTTTTTTCATCTGTTCCTCTGTAGCGACATCATCTCCACCTCTGCCTTTCTTTTAAAAACAACAATATTCCGGTAAGCTTCAGCACCTGGCAATAGCTCTTGCTGCTAGTGGCTAGTTATCCATGGGTGTGATCCTTTGCCAAAAAGTGTACATTTCATGTTTCATGTTTCATTTTTTGGGGTTGTTTTTGAACGTGAAGTTGCTCCAACTGTCTCAGTCATTGTGTACTTGGGCAAGCCACTTCACCCAACATTGGCTGCTGGTGGTGGATAGAGAGCCTGATGGTGCCGATTGGCTACAAGCCAGTGGCTTGTAGCCAGCAGTATCAGCAGTGGCTACAATGTAACTTACCCCATGTGAATGTGTGAATGAATGGATGAATGACTGACTGTAGTGTGAAGCTCTTTGGATTCCTCAAGACTTAATAAAGTGCTATACAAGTACAGGCTATTTAATATTTGCATTAGCTAAAGATCCATTACTGGCAGGCGAGAGGGCACAGAGACTGAGCCGAGCACAGGGCAGGAAGAGAGCTGAAAGTAGAGGAGAAGACAGAAACAGCTGACAGTGTCCTCTGGCGCTAGTTACAAAGACTGTGAACACCGAGGGCATGCGGTATAGAGGAAACGCTGCAAGTGAGCAGAAGTGGCATGTTCAACCACTTAACCACCAGAATTGACTACATTGTTTAGTTCGACAGATGCGTGACACATTTCCGCTTTTAACTTTAAGGTGCCCATCCACATCCTTCCCAATCAAAAGGTTCTGCCCAGATGTGCCAAGAACAAGCGCTGAGAACTCCCAGAGCAGTGCTACAATAAAAAAATCACGTCATTTGTATAAAGAGCAAGAATAAATTTCTCAATTCTCATGGAGTATGTTTCTGCCTTTAGGGAGATAGCTTCTACAATCAAGAGATTCTGTTTTGACAAAGAAAACCATCTCATGAAAGGACAATCTCCATGATTGGTGAACCTCAGCACAGTAAGCTGGGTTCCTTCAATGGAAGGAGAGCTGATATGCAGGCAATGGTTCTTGTTACCTTACTGGCAAAGTAGTGTTGTACAATTAATGAGTCCAATGCTAAGAAGCCCTAATTTTTCATAAGCTGAGGGGAATCACGACATATTTTTTGAGGCCTTCATGCCCATAAGTTGTAAAATTACCTGGAAACACTGTTCCCAGCGAACACTTAGTGACGCAGCAGCAAAATGCAGCCACAATGTGCTCTTACAAGCTCTTTCAGCCCTAAAATAAGCAAATTTCTAGCCTTAGGAATGAGAACTGCTGACATGATATATTTCTGGATATTCATTAAGAGAGTCATAGCCTAAATATGTATGTCATAACTGAAAGCTATGTTGTGTTCCAGCTCTCTAGAGTTTACTGTCAGACTCCAGTCATCCAGATAAGCACATATATCACCTTTCTTCCTGGGGAGAGCCATCTAAACACATAAGGTCAGGTGTGGGGAGAGAGCAACAGGCCAAACATCCAATGCTAAATTCAGAAACCTTCTGCGGTCTGGCTCTATTACCACATGAAAGCAGGCGTCTGCCTCACTGATTGTTACAAAATAACCTCCTGGAAAGCTGTTTGTGTGTTAATGCTTTTATTTTTGTACATCAGTAAGTATTTGTTTAACCCTGAAGTCTACAATTTAACACTGTCAGCCCCCTCATTTTGGAACAACAAAATAATGGTTTTACCAATCTCTGCCCGTTTTCCAATGTGGGGCAACTCCTTTTGCTCCTTTCACCAACAGTGTTCTTATTTCTTCTCACAGAGTCCCAGCCACTTTAGGTCCCACAACTGTGTTTACAACTGACGCAAAGAGAGGGGTCTGACACGGTGCTACAGCTGGTAACCCCTTGCATATGGAGTGGGTATGCATGTGCGCCAGAGAGACAGGTTTGCTGAGAGGTTGCTGGTCTGGTTTTAGATAGTGTGAAAGGCATTGCGCTGTCTGACTGACAAGTGTCTATTGGCAAGCAATCATTTGGTGTTGGTTTGTTTTATTTCACATATTTCAACACTGAGAGCATTCCTTTGACTCTTTATTGAAAGATGTAAACACAATAACGGCCACAATAGTTTATAGGAAAACACCCAATAAACAAATGTCAGTGAACTTATGTTGGGGGGAAATTATGCTTAGGAGTCTGTGTGAGGGTAAACCTGCATTTGGGACTGGAACATGGAACAGAACATGGCATGGTGCCGTTTTGACAGCAGAAGAACCAGGGTCACTCCCCTCCAGTGGCTGTCTTGCAGCTACGATGACTACAGTTTTTTCCTCCACAGTGTCTCTTTGAGGACCTAGAGCAAGGCCTTTGTTCCGAGCAGAGTGCCCGAGAGCTCATGGTTCAGCTCAAACTTCACCAGATTTTATTTATTTGTTTTGAGTGATTGAACAAACAGTCCATCAGCAGACACTGCTAGTCACAGTCACAATTGATTTCATTCCTCTGCCCAGGGAGGTATCTACATACCAGGAAGCATGGTGTGAATAAACCATGGCAACACTAGCCTCAGTTAAGAGAGACACAAGTGGATTCTCTGGAGGAAAATTGCCATCAAGCTCAGCCAAACAGATGAGAATTTTAAAGCATTATAACAAGAATTAGGACCTGGGCTGTGGTAGCTTGTGCTTGGTACATTTTCTTAAGCCATCCCATGGAAAAGCCACAGTGCTTAAAGGGAAGTGTAGTGGGACACACTACACTACTGGGAGTGGATCGAATAAGCAGCCAGAAATCATTCTATTGCTGGAGGATAAACCAGCCTGGCCTTCTTAAAACTTTCCAAATCTGAATACTGTCCATAGCCGGGGACTGTGTAGTGGGAAGACAATGGTTTGCTCCATGACAAAAGTTAGCTCTATGCTAGTCCTTCTCTTGAAGTCTGGAAGCAGGACAGATTGAACACTTCTACTTTGGGTTTTTTAGCTTGACGGTCATCCAGGAACACAGAGTTTCAAAGCGCACACGGAAGCTTATAGTTAGCATTCTGATAAGACATACTACCCAGCAGATACCCGTTACTAACAAAAACAGTAAAAGCTAGGCTAAGCCCAAGCCAGTGCAATGACAAACACGCTAAATAGCAGTAATGTTTGGGAGATGTTCTTAGCAAGGTAGAGAGGCTTAGAAATGAGGCATAACTCTGACAATAACCTATATATGGGTTGGCAGAGGGTGATTTAGCTGAAAGGGAACTAGAGATCCTATTGTTTAAAGAGCGGATGGCAGTTAAAATGAAGTTAAATTAGATTTGTCATCCATTGTAAGATAAAGATAAAGGTGTGACAGAAGGGAGGATTATTTAGTCTGTAGCACTTTGATTGCCAATTAGCACCTGTTATCCATCACCACCCACAGTGTCTGTGACATATAGCACTTAACAGCTAGATCAACACTACCTCATTCTCAATGCTCCCCTCATCTGTGTTACTTTTTACTGATCAGAGTAAGATGTTCTCCACAGAATGCAAAACTCGCATTCACATTTTTACTTGTTTATGTTTGTGTATTTTAGAACTTAAGATAACTGATCATCTGTTTTCAAGCCCCAATTGAAACCATATGAAGGAATGGCCTGATTCACTACCCGAGGCCAAAAGCAAATACTAGTCGCATTGGAATAAATACATAAAAAAGCATCCCCTTGACATATTGATGTCAAACACACAAACACACACACACATATCTCCAAACATGCTGCTGTGAAAACTGGGGCACATCCCACATGTGCTGCTGAACTGTGGATCCTCAGTGGGACCAGCATGCATTAATAAAGTAACGTCTGTCTCACCGCTTCTTTTTTTTTTTTTTCACCAAAGATCGGTGGCATCAGATTGCCATCTTATATAGAATAAATGTGTATTCTCACTAACTCAAATTACTGCAAGAAGGGACTTTTCTGTGCTCAAAGCATCATCCCTTTCATTCAATGGTTGCTAATATAAATAATTCATGAGCTGCTGTGTCTTTCACGTGTGACATGGAGTGTTGAAAGTAAAAATGTTCAATGAAAATGAAAATTCTTTAATGTTGTGAGGAGAGTTACTTCTGCTGGTGTTTTCACTAAACCACATTCCTTTGGTCTATTTCTATACAATGTGACAGTTTCACTTTTAATTTAATGACTGCATAATACATAATGTTTACCCTGGATTTATGCAATTGTAGTGGTGTAGTGCTTGATTAGTAAGGGTTTTTAAAAAGTAATTAATTGTAAATCTTAATAATGGATACACTAAGAAAAATAGACTCCTAAGAGTCAACTTACAAGGTTAAACAGATTTAGAGATGAATTACCGATGCTATCGTTGTGCTTATCCTTCATTCCTTCTCTGGGCCAGAAGAACTATACAGCATGTAGTGTTTCAAAGTATTTATACCCTTTGAATTTCTTCACATTGTGTCACATTACAGCCACAAAATATTTTTTTTGATTTGCTAATTTTATTTGTGATAAGCTAACACAAAGGAGTATACAATTGACGTGACACCAAATGTAAGATTGCTACCCTCATCTGGAAGGGTACCCCATGTTGTGCAATTATACAGTGTTTAAAATTATTTAATGTTTCTTAAATAACTCTCTGTCTGTTAAGTATTGTCTGGTGATAATCAGCTCTTAAGCTGAAATCAAGACAATGGTTGAAAGGGATGAATTCGAGCACTAGCGATCTTTTAACAGCAAACTCTGCACAGACATAGAATAAAGGAGTGACAACTTCTTTTCAAGTTCAAGAATTTAATAACAGAAATAAAATGAACATCCAGAGAACTATGTAATGCTGTTTATCTGAATTAACACTATATTTCGATTAACAAATCCTCTCTACTAGGCTAGTGAAACTTAACTAAACTACTAAGCAAAATGAAGATAAAAGAAACTAAGCTAAGGAACTATTTACATGCAAAGGTAAACAAAAGACAAAACAAAAGTGGTTGATCATAATCAGAATAATTCAGTGAATCTCGTTCACTGCAGATCTGATTCCAAAAAGCCTGGAATGGAGCTAAATGAAACCCTTGTGGAGATAACCTTTGTTATAACCATAAAAACACACTCGACAATGACATGGTACCGAATGCTAGCAATGAGCTATTCCGTGAGCCCTTTGTTTTAAAGTGACCAAGTGTAACGCATCACACAACATTTCTCAATGCCTCGTGTGAGTTCTGTCCTCTTTGGTCACCCAAGGAAGGCAGTGTTCCTTCAGCAACGGCTAGTGGCTTTGCTCTGCAGACCCGGCCATGAGCTGACACGTGATCGGGATCGGCCTGGTCTCTGCGTCGTCCTCTGACCCGGATGCAGTCATGATTTTAGCAGGTTTTCCTCAGCATGCGAAAGCGGGCCTTTTCCTCGCTTTTCAGCTCCGTCTGGAGTCCGTATTCCTGTAAAGGCTCAATAGAAATAAACAAAGCTGTTTTTGGCATTCTGTACAAACACGGCTGGTTTGCTCAGAAGTCAGAATGCAACTTAGCTTCGATCTGGGGGATGAATCTCCAAGAGGAAGAGAATTCCCCTCTGGTCACTCCATCGAAGCAGGCAGATGAGTTTCGCAGCACTTTCCGTGCCGCTTGTGGGCTTTTGGGCCGTGAGGCCTCATGGTTGCTGAGGAAGGAGACCAGGTGGCTCGCTAGCCCCCCTCTTTGTCTGTGGGGGGAGTGGTTTGGTTTTACAGCAGTAGGGAACCCCTGCTGAGAGGCAGATCCTTTGCCTGAAACTCTCTTTCTCACAACCCAATTTTAATCCTTCCCCATGTCACAGTTCACACAATTTAGCCATGGTGTGATGGCATAACACTCAGACCAATCTAACCCCCAACAACAAAGACGTTGTTAATGCCGTTGATGCTTGCAGTGTTACCACAGGATTAAAGCACAGAATACGAGTCATACATCAAGTCGGTGAAGTTAATTCAAGGGAACTACGGACAAACCGAAGTTAAAGCTCAAGTTTAAATACCCACCTTAAATATTTATTAGTTATTTAAATTGTTACTGCAGACTGCAGTAGATGTTTACATGCTGCCAGCAAGCTATCCAAGGCAAAAATTTACTGTGATATTCTATATTAGGAGTGCAAATCTTTCATTACACTACCTATTAAACGCTTTGTGCAAAATTGGTCCTGTTAACTGATCCTAGCTAACAAAAACTTAACTTATGCAACCAGAAGTTGCAACGTTCATCTATCCAGAACACATAAAACACAGCAGAGCTACCATCAAGCATTACCCTTTAATTTAATTTAATTACCTTCGTACAGAAGCACATGCAGTAGTTCCCCATCAATCACTGCTGTATTCAGCTGCTCAGGTTGGCCGCATGCCTTTATCCAACATTTACATTTTTCTAGACTATTTTTAGGTTTTGGGAAAGGGATAAACTGTATTCCACACTCTAAAAATTCAGGATAAGTGTGTCAGACTTGTACTCTTCCCACTGACAACATTTAACAATTTTTATTCAATTAAATTCAATTCAATTTTATTTATATAGAGCCAATTCATGAAACATGTCATCTCAAGGCACTTTACAAAGTCAAATTCAATCATGTTATACAGATTGGGTCAGTACTGATGTTTTAAATGAAATCCCTCTGATCGCAATGTGTTCATAATGTAACTTCTTTGCAATGTTGTCAGAGGTAAAGGACATGCGACTTCAGCAGGTAAGGGGCGCTTAATTTTGGGACAAATTGCGATCCCTGATTGGTCAGTTGCTGACGATTCTCCAAGATTGAATGACAGGCGGTGTCATGTGGGAAAATAAATACGCATGGGTTTTCAATTGTCTTTACAAGTAAAAATCTGTAAACTGTGGCTCACATATGTATTCCGCCTCCTGAATTGTGTGTCACACCACCTCTTGCTGCAGTTACAGCTGCAGGTCTATTGGGGTATGTCTCCACCAACTTTACCCATCTACAGATTAAAATTTTGGTGCATTTTTTAATAATAATTTGCGTTCTGTCAGATTGAATGACGAGTGAGTGTGGACAACATATTTCAGTTGTTGCCAAAATTTGCTACTACATTAGCATCATTCTAACACCGGCATGTGCTTTGAGCAGAACTATTCCATTGTAACCTAGTCTTGAGTTTTTGGCTGCATCTAACAGGTTATTTACCCACAACTGCCCTGTTTTTAGCTCCACCCTGCTGTCAATTCTAACCAGATTCCCTTTCCCTGCTAAAGAAATGAATTACCACAGCATGATGCTATCGCTACCATTTTTAGATGTTCAGGGTGTAAGTTTTACACACCATAGTGTGCCCCTAGGTGTGGAGCTCCTCTAGATTTACAGTAAGCCTCTCGTAAGCCTCTTGACTGCTTCTCTGATTATTGTTTTGAACCATACTCTTTGTATGTGCAAGTGATGGATTGAGCTATTTAATGGATTTAGCTATTTAAGAGTTATTTAATCTAACTCTTTAAAATAACAGTGGTTTAGTATGAATACTCACATACAATGGCACGATAACGTGTTTGAAAGATACCCAAAGCTTGGGATATTGTTTTATAATCCAACCCTGCTTTAAACTTCTCCATAACTTTCTCCCTGACCCATCTTTTTTTCTTGGTCTTCACAATTCCATGTGGTCCCCCATTCTCCCTAAAAAGTAACTGTTTTTTTATTTTTTATCTAAAATATTTTGAAAACATCCCCTGACTTCACAAGTATGCACTGCTTTGTGTTGGTCTATGATAAAAAGTTCCAATAAAAGATACTGAACCAGTAGTTAGGGGGTGAGAATGTGAAAAAGTTCAATACATATAAATACATTATCAAAGCACAGCAAAAATACATTTTTGGTGAATCAATACAATTGTTTAACATTGCAGAAACTTGCAAACTAGGTAAAAAACTTATTTATTCATTTGTTTTGTTTATTTATTTATTAAGTTTTTACAATAAAGCCCCAATTTACAATAGATGCTGTCTCATGCAATAAAAAAATGTCAACACTTATGCTTAAGCTAAGAGCCATTGTCTCAGAATATTATTGAAAAAGTTTATTTATTTCAGTCACTCAATTCAATGGAAACACTATATAGATTAATTTGATGCAACCGGTTTTTTCAAGATTTTATTTTTGGAATTATGATGATTTTCCACTTGCAGACAAATGAAAACACAACATTCAAGATGTGAATATTACAACAGACCAATTATATATACATATATATATATATACATATATATATATATATATATATATATATATGTGTGTGTGTGTGTGTGTGTGTGTGTGTGTGTGTGTGTGTGTGTGTGTGTGTGTGTGTGTGTGTGTGTGTGTGAGACACACTGCTTTCCGGTCAGTCCCTTGAGTCTGCTGACGCATCCCTGCCTCCAGCCTGAACTCTGCCTTCTCTGTGACGCGAGGGGAGGGTCTGCTCTGTTGCCACTTTACCATGTCGGCTCAGAACTGCATCTTTCAGCTTTGCTGCTTGTGCTGAAGCAGCACTTGACTGACACTCGGATGTCTGACTGTGCAGCAGCTACAGAAGCCTGCCATCTATGGGTAACAAATGGTGTTTATCAGCCTTGTGTCTCTGGTTGATAGAAAGGACAACGTTAGGTCAAAAAAGGTGAAACAAAGAACACCTCCTGCAATAGCTCCATCCATTTTGCCATCACCCCTCTCTTGTAGGTCCTCTAAGCCCCTAGGAGTTACAGGGGCTGGCACAGCTGGTGACATCATCTCTGTCTAATGTGAATGTGGGCTTGCACAAAGGCAACCAGTTGTTTGAAAGGGCTTTGTTGGTCATCACCTCATGGGGATAGTATAATCCTGCTTTCACTCTATGACATTGTTGGGGGACGACAGGGAAGAGCTCACTGTTTACCTCATAGTTGCATCATTTCAGCTTAGTTTTCATTGGTTCTGGAGTCGTGACAATCAGCATTCCATTGATTAAGGACTAGTACATTGCAAACCATCAGCCATAAAAAAAAAATGAGCAGGACTGGGATTCAGCAACCAGATCTTGTAAGTTTTCAACCAGAGCATTCAAAGTTCTTCAAAAAAACAACAACATTGACTTAATACATATGCTTCTATGTAATCTTACTCTTTAAAATAAGTTGGTTTGGTATGAATTGTCACATACAATGTCACGATAATGTGTTTGAATTTACTGAGTTACTTAGTTTTTGTTCTGTCAGGCAAAAAGAAAAGAAAGAATACAGCCAAGTAGTGTTACAATACTTTCATTGTCTTAATTACATCAAAGGCAAATGGTGGTATAGTAAGTAATACAGCAGCCACAAAGAAAAATAAGTATAATTTAAATGTGTTGATTTCCTGTAAAGCATAACAGTAGACAGGACAACAATTGATCTTTTTGTTTGGTTAGGTTGCAATATTAATAGGCAAAAGTATTTTTTACATGATGTTCTCTGTGTTTTTAACCAAACGTTAATGGGGTTTATTTACATTAAATATTTCTTCTGCAGAACATCTGATAATTGTGTAAGCAACATTCATGGATGTCAGGGAAAATCAGATTTCATTAAAAAAAAATCTTCCATAAGTATTTGAAGCCAAGTTGCTGAAATAATCATATGGTCATGTTGATAAAGAAGTTAAAAACTGGAAATTCAAAACTCTATTTTTTATTCCAAACCATATTTTCCGCGGGGATGTGCAAATCACTCAAGACACATTTATGTCGATTTGTGTTCAGGACAATGTTTGTTTTTGTCTTTCTGTCCAGCTGAGCTTTTAATATGTATAGAAAGAAACGTAGATGTACTGAAACTGATGTTTCTTAGAAAATGAATTGTTTATTTAATTTAAAAAAAGTATTGTGATGTCCTCATTATCCATATTGGCAACTTATGACCATGTATATTTTAAACCAGAAGGTCCCTAGGTGCAAGTAAACAAAATAGTCTCACTGTCTATAAATAGACTGACATATCCCAGACATTATGATCTTTAGGAGCTTTAGACAGGCTGATAATCGACATCTATCCACTAACTAAGGTTGGGTAGACCTAACCTGCACAATCCCTTCTAATCTTAAGGCGCCTCACACAGACTTGTCTCATACCAAGTGCTTGGCTCAAACCATCACACACATGCAGCCTGTTAGGCAGATGGCGGTAGTAAGGAGCCAGGAACAGCACTCACTTTCCCTCTACAGATGGGGGTTGGTTCATTGGTAGGCGATGAAGGAGAGGGTGCTTGCTGCAGAACCATGGGCGGAGCTGAGCTTAGACTTCTACCCACCCCCTCTGGTCCAGCAGACGGTGTTTCTCAACCAATACTAGGACACGCCTCTCATGTGGCATGCTAGCAGAGATGCGTCGGATGGCATCTTTGTCTGATGGCGCAAGATGGGGTAGAAAAGAATCTTAAGCAGCCTGCCTTCCAGGTGACAGACTGAGGTGTGATCCTCTCATTTAACTCTTCTCTGTTTAACCTGCAAATCCCTGCTTGACTAACCGTGAGTGTCACACTTTATGAAGAGAATTTAAAGAGTTCGTCAATCTGACCTGAAACGTGCTCTGTTCAGGCACACTTAAACCTGAGTACTCACCTGAATGCCCAGCTTTTGCTCTGGTAAGCTACACAGAAAAGCTCATGGGTGTCATAATTACTATACATTTTACAATTTGTCTATATTTTGCCACTAAAATAGAATAGAAGTACCTTCACTACCTATGTTTACATGCACAAAATTTCACGATCGGATTAAAATCGTATTCGGTTTAAATAATCGGATTGTACTGTTTATATGGGCACACAATCAATTAATCCAATCATAATGTGTGTGTATATGCACCTGGCTTTATTTAGAATATAACCAGTCACTAGATTAGGTACCGGTAATTGAATGAAAAGGAAGCTTAAAGTTAAGACCTACAGCAAAAGACCTACAGCAAAAGAGAATGAATTTATCAGAAAGGGAAAAGAAAGGGAACATTGTGCAGTTATCAATTGATAAGATGGCATGTTCAGGTGAAAAAGTATACATTTCGTAAAAAAAGAAACATGATATTAACGTTAATAGAAGAAAGACAACAGCCGGTTTACAGGATAATGTGAGGAAACTATGCCATATGCATGATTGTACAAGCAAACACCTCAGAGTAGCCAGCCTGTAACTGGCAGGCTGCCAGTTTGAACCCCCAATGACTGACCACCTCAGTGGTGTCCTTGAGCAAGACTTTTCACCTACTTTGACTGCTGTCGGGGTTCAGAGGGCCTGGTGATGCTGATTGTATAGCAGCCCCGCTGCACAGCTACAATGTAGCCCACCAGGGTCAGCATCTGAATGACTGACTGACTGAATGTAGTGTAAAGCGCTTTAGGTCATGAGGATTTGATAAAGCGCTATGCAAATACAGAACATTTCAAAAAACACATTAATTTTCCCTACACTTAACAATTAGTATCTGCTTTATCTTGGTTTGTCACATAAATCTCAAACAAATACAATGACTTAGTTATAGGGTGACAAGATGTCAAAGAAAATCAAAACAATGTAGTTATAGTTATAAACTTTATAACTCTTTAATGCTATAGTTATAGACCTAAACAGCCAAGGCATGGGCCGGTATTAGATTCTGATGGCATGATAATTTTAAGCAAAAATATCATGATTTTATGGTATCATTGTATTATGATTTTAATTCAGAATTAGTCATTTTGAAATGTCTGCATTTAAAAACAAAAAAAGTGAGTATTTTATATTTAAACAATATATAAAACACAGAACATAATGAAGATGTATTTAAAATAAATAATGATAACAATCCTTCCTAAAAAATATATATTAAAATAAATGCAGTCATTAATGCGTTGTCATGGTCAACTTTAGTTGTCAGGGGAAGTTGTTTTTAGATCACAGATGTCATGGCAAAATTTCACTCTATTAAGCTATATCGATAAAATAAAAACATTTATAAATCTAAAACATTAACAAACAACTGATAGGATAACTCTGTTTCCACTGCTTTAATCGCTAAGACAAATTAGGGTCTACTGTCCAACAACAGTCATCTTTGTATTGAAGTAATGTATCACACTGGGAGTTTTTATAGAGTTTTAGATTCCGATGTGGTGTTAGATTTAAGAAAGATTGTATATAAAGCGTTCGGTGCACACAGAAACACCAGAAATTACAAGTATGAATGTGTGTATACGTTCTACACATTCAGCTAAAGAGCTGCTCAGCTGAAGCTATGGAGGCGCTCGGTCCTTTAGCTTTCACTCAAAGCTAATCAAATACACAATCCATCATCTCCAAAACACGACCATCACCAAGCTGTCTGCCTCAGTAACACGGTGATAGTGTCTGTTTCAGTAACGCTGGACGCTAAAGGTTTCTTGTTCATTTCAAGACGGCATTTACTTTACCTTGGATGGTTAGCAAATAGTGATGGGTGGTGATCTTGTAGATGGTCTTGCTTCAGTCTTCCAGAAACATCAGTGAGTCTACTATTAAAGGTAGGATGGACAATTTTTCTAGAAACAATCACTTTTTGAATAACTGCCCATGCGCAAGACCATCTTACCTGCTCTTCAGGGGGATCGTGTGAAAAAATCTCCCAAGTTCTCTCTGGTTTTTCTTCTTCCTCTTCTTCTCATAAATGCTTCTTGACAGTCATTATCAAAGTATACGGTGAGAGCAGCGGAGCTACAATGAATGGCTGAAACTGAAGCTAACTGCATAAATAAACACTAGAAGTGAGAGGAAACTAGCAAGTAGCACACACATTAGCGTTAGATGAGCATGTCACAATGATGGGACAGCAATGGAACAACCAATTGATAAGATGATCCCCCTTGAACTTGAAGCCGAAAAAGATCGTCCACTATACCTTTAAGTCTGATGCCTCCTCTGGCTGCCACAGTCAGCAAGCATCTTCTATACGTAGGGTAAACTTCTTCCTCAAAGCCGTTGTCCTCCGTCTTCTTACGGTAGCCAAAGTGTAATTTCAGACAGGGGAAAAGTTTGAGACGCTCACCTCCTTCAGCCATCATAGGGCTGCTTGTGAACAAAGGTGCACAGGGGGGAGGGGTCATGATACTGCGGTTGCACATGACCTGAGGATTTTACCTCCTTTTTCATTCTGACAAGACAAATAAAAAACACTTATACAGCAGCAACGGTATGTTGGAGATTTTTAGTGGTTTTGAAACCGTGACTTCTTGCAACATTGCGGTGTATCTTGAAACCAGTAACCATCCCATACCTTATATAGATGTAAGGACAAAACAGCCAGCAATGGTATTAGAGCCCCAGAATACTAATGAAATATTGTGCTTGTGAAGAATCTATACATGCCAGGTGTAGCCAGTCAACTACATTTTATTTTTAGACTAACAATACTTACAATATGAGTAGAATACAACAAGGCAAGTTGCGGTGCAGATACCATCTGTATGTCCTATAGGACATACAGATGTTATCTGCACCGCAGGTAAGTTACTGAGGTGAAATTTTTTTTCTCTGAAGCATGCATCAGCCTAAATCTCCACTTACAATTCGTGTTGCACCGATACCGATACCAGTATCGGACGGGGCCCCAATCCAGCACTAAAATGGTGGTATCGGTATCGGCGAGTACCAACAAATAGGGAACCGATACCATTTTGATGTTTGTATGTCACTTGAACGCAGCCTTCTCTCTCTCAACTAGTATTATACATGTTATATAAGTTCATGAAAGTTGCACTGTTTTGGCATTTGAGAGCCAAAACTCAGGGTTTAAAAGAGATTATTCAATTATTAATGTAATTTTACTGTCTTACTTTGTCATGTTTGGTTTTAAGTGTTTTGCCCACATGCAGAATGCACTCGGTACACAGGTGGTGTTCTCTACGAGGATTTATTGATCAAGGAAAGAAACACGGGTTTGCGGGGAGAATCTGCCACAGCGACGGTATCACGGGAGGGAGAGCGGAGCCAGAGGTGCCGGGTCGGTCTAAAAGGCAAGGGAGGTGATTAGCCTAGGATAGTGATTTGGTGGAAATACTGAAATGCGCGCGCTTACCACAGAGTGCGGAAACCCAGACCGGGGGGAAGGCGATCGCGGACTCAGCGTCTGTCCGGTGGTGGTTGGTGACCGTGAGAATGGTGGCCGTGGGCAGCAGTGGGGGTCCGAGCAGCACCGGGGAAGATCCAGAGATCCTGAGCCAGCGGGAGGAACCAGGTGAAGCCGGGAAGAGCCCTGGACCGTGAGATGAGGCTTCAGACTCAGAAGGGACCAGAGGAGCTCAGGTGGAATCCGGCAGGTAAGCGACGAGGATCACGAGAGGAGAACCTTGAAGACACAGAAAACTGGTTCTTAGTTTGAATAGAGGTTCAGCTAGTAGAAAGCCGAGGCCGATCTATCATACCACGACGGTAACAATCTGGCGTCCTCCCGCTGTTCATGCGCCGTTCTTATAGTGCAGCCCCTGGCGCTGCTGAACCACCTGCAGGTGTGCGTGCCCCGCCCACCAGTCGAACAACAGACACCTGTTGAAGGAAGCAGAGAGGGCAGGACCGGCAGCGAGCTGCACGGTTCTGCCGGCTGAGTCCTGACATACTTTTGCATTACTATTATACGTGTTATAATTTCACAAATGTCGCACTATTTTGGCCTTTGAGAGCCAAAAGTTTATTCAACTATTGTCACCAATTCCAGATAGGCAATAAAAAATTCTACTAACCTAAGTAGTATGCAGTTCTTCATATATACACACACACATCAATTTCAAACAGATGGTTTCGGTATGGTATCGGTATCGGCCAATACTGCACAGCCAGGTATCCGTATCGGGGCCAAAAAATGGCATCAGCGCAACACTACCTACAGTATAACATTCATCATCTCTTTCATAAACATCAGAACCGTTACTGTTTGGCTGCTCAGGCACAGGGTTATACTTTTATTCAGCAGATCTCATAGAGCACTGGTGAAACAGAATATTTGCCTTGCATTGTGAAGTAGTCTATTGTCATGCTTTCTACGTCATTAGCATGCATGACATGCAGGAATTCACTGAAGCACATTTGCATAAATTAGTCCTCTCATCTGGGAAGGAAAAAAGGCTGAAGTAAGGGAACTGTGCTTGATGAGGGCACAGAGAGTTTACTAGGCAAGCAAAGCCATACAGTAATGCTCATGTTTTTTATGAAAGTATATTCTGCAGACTGGTTACTACCTGTAATTTCCTGCTTTGTAATAGTACCATTTGTCCAATTCAGACCCAGAGCAGAATTGTTGGTCATATCTATTCCTCCTCTGTTAACAGTTAGGTTCCAACACTGTGCCTTTCTCCCTTCCTCTCATTTTTCTCCATCCACCACACTCACGAATTTACCCTCCTCCCTCCCTTCATCCCTTTTCCCTCTCTTTATACTTTTGTTTAATAGGCTGCGGTGATACTTGACACAGCAGAGCAATCACATATGGTGCTGGGCACACATAAAGATGTGCTCCCACTGGTAGCAGCTGCTGATACTAGCTGAAAAACAGATCTTTGGTATGCTCAGCAATTTTCCTCCAGCAGCTTTGCTGTTTATCAGCAGCCCTGGATGCAACTCTTTCAAGATGCTGCTGCCACACCATTAGCACAACTGCTCATTCTGTTTCTGGGAGTGTGTGTGCCTGAAGTGAAGCTATGTGCTGGCTGGTTTTTGATCGTACATTAGCAGTTCACTGTGACTGTGAAAAAAAAAGACACTGCAGTGGATCAACCACAGTAAAAACAAATTGCATGCAGAGGTCAAATAATTTAAAATGGTTATTGACATAAGACAGATGTGACTGAAGTGATGCTGTTTTTTAATCCGGTATGAGTATTATGATAGCTAAGAAAGCTTAAGAGAGATAGGTCAGTAGGTTTGAATGAGTTTTGTTGGGCTGCTACCAAAAGTATGTCACCTACTGGACAGCAGTCAGAGTCCCATCAAATTGAGAAACCAGCAGGATATCCTCACTGGACACTCCAGCAATCAGACTTCGGATTCCTACACGGATGTCTACCTCTCTAAAACAGTCCCAATTTCCATCATTTCATAATAGTTTCTGTAAACACTAGTTCAAGAATCTCTATTCTGATGTCAATTATGGATCAATTATGGTGTCTTTCATTTTTATCATGACTGCTAAAAGAAAGAGAGAGAGCATGTAGGTGTGCCTGATTGGTCCTGCAGTGTGTAGAATTCTGCTGCGCTCATCACTGGTAGCAGATTGTCCAGTCAAAGCTTCAACTAGCCCCTAATCCACCTCACTCAGAGCACACACCCACACCATCCCCCCTCACAGATACAGAGTCAGCAGCTTCCGCTAACTGAGCCTTAACAATGTCTGATATATGCTATGCTGCCTGTGTATCTGTTGGCTAGAATACACGGTAAAGGCATTTAAATCACCAGCCGGATGTCTGTATAGTTGACACAAGACATGGTGCCTCACAACTCCCAACCTCCCCTTTTTCCTTTTCTCTACATAAAAAAAACACAAACAAAAAAGAACTAAGTGTTTTTATACTCTATACAGTGGCAAATGTCTGGACCTTGTGAGCAGTGTAACAAAAGTCAAATTTCATGATTTGCCAACTAATTCTGATTCTTCTGATTCTATGTAGTCTATGTACCCTTCAGTTCATGAAGACAGTTCAATCTGTATGAGTTGTTGAAACAAGAATGTTAAACCTAAAATGGTACTCTTTAAGCTTAAACACTAAAACAGCAAATGTACTTTACATTTCTACCTATAGCAGTGGTCAGCAGGGCATTTACATATCAACAAATTAAGATCTTTCATTTAGTTGCATAACGACTGACAACGTAAACACAGTAACCATCTTTGTTTTAACATTAGAAGTACGTACTGTTTTTCTCTCTGTGTGCTTCAGTCAGGTATACATGGATGAGATGTAATCAGGAGGCTTTAATAATTAGCGGAATATTGATTATAGTCTTATTATTAATATTGTTCAGCCACACAGTCCCTATCTGTTTTGGGATTAGAGTCCTTCCAAGTTATCATACAAGGCCTAAATGTTCAAATAAAAATGTTAACTTAAAAAAACATCTTAAAAATGTACAATGCACAGTAAATGCTATTCTTCTATTCTCACTAAATGACAGCAAACAATTCCTTTAGTGGTTTCTTTTTTGGTGGATACAGGATACATAATGTTGGTTTTCTCTGCCAGCTGAGTTGTTTTTGAAGCTCAATGATATCAAAAGGGCTGAATACCTTTTTACCTATGGGATGTCTGCACCACTTCTGCTGTGCTCACAAACAGCTAGTAAACATGGCTCATTAAAACCCCATTCTGCATGTCATCCCCAGATGATGTCTCTGTTAAAGTCTGTAAGGCAAGCTACATCACTGGACCTCTGAGAGGGTGTTTGGTAGACAAATTATACTGTATTAGCTCCAAAGTGAACCCACAATGATTACATTTAACAGGTTGGAACTGTCCCCACAGACTGACCCAGGATAACAGGGATTCAGGGATTAGTTAACCCTGAAGTGGAGTATACAACCTGATCCCTCCCAGCAGACAAATTAACTTCTTAGACTCCTTTCTCTCATCTCTTATGTTCAGTGAAAACAGGAGCAGAGAGAGGCCTGTGACTCTACAGGCCTACACTATTACCTAATTATCAGGCATTAACTCATAACAGAAGACTTCCCTCTTACATCCCATCCCACTATGGGGATAAGCGGTGTTCTTACAAACTCACAACCACTTCACCGCTAACAGGTCAGTGGATGATGCTGTCAACTTGGGACTGCACTACATCTACCAGCACCTCAATGCTTCAGGGACATTTGCCAAACGAAGGACCTGGAGTTACTAAACAGTTGCTAAACAGTTCTCTTTCAGGGTATTAAGTTCCTACCCAGATGAGGAAGACTGGAATGACCTGGAAATTTAAAACCTTTTTCCAGGCTTAAACTCTATGAATATGGATATAAACAGCAAGCAAAAATATTTAAATAAATGATTGTTGTTGGTGTGAAAGCTCAGAATTAGATGTGTGTGTGAGAGAGAGTGAAAAAATTAACAAAACATGACTTCATTGAAATGTACAATTTTTATTAATTTATATGTATATGCCTAATACCATGTCTATCTTTGTTTAAGAGGCAAAAAAAAATTGGCATGAAAACAGGTATTTATTTACAAATTTATTTACACATTGTGTAAACATCAGGGCGTCATGATTAGTCATTTAGCCATTATAGTCCAGAGTTTAACATTTGGCACTAGGATGTTTTCATTCCAATTCTTAAAAGTGCTTGAAAATATAACAAAATAAAAATGTTTTTTGTACAAGCATGTATTTTGTTAGTGCCATTTATTGCAAAATTGCATATTAAAATGCCCAAACAGGCTATTACTCTTTCAGAAATAAAAGGATAAAACATGCGATTAATTTGCAATTAATCTCGAGTTAACTATCGACATTATGTGATTAATCGATTCAAATTAAAAAAATTTAATCGTTTGACAGCCCTAATGTCCTTGTGAAGGACACAAGACACATGTCTTGTGCCCTTCACATTTGTTTATTAAATTTTTTGTTGTCTGTTTTTAAAGAGTATTAATACGTTTTCTGCTCGAAGCAGTTAAAGTAAACTAATACCCTCTCCTGAGTCCAGACAGTAGATGGCACAATTTTAAAAACAATAGTCTAACCTACTGGATCTAGCTATTTACCTTAAAGAGCAGCTGCTAGCTAACCAAGTAATTAATAAGAACGTGTGGCAGCATGGACGTCAACAAAGTATTTTGTCATATTTCGGCCAGAAAAATCAACAGAAAAGGTAAAGAGTAGATGACGGGACGAACAGCCATAGTAATGTTACAGGACGAACTTTGGTGGATGATGAAGATTTGCAGGCAGCATCACAAGACAAGAAGCAGCAGCAGCAGCAGCCGATTTCTCCACCCCCCCGCCCAGGACAGGTTACATGCCGTCTCGAGCCAGACAGCATGCAGGCCACATAACCTTGTTATGTTCATTTATAAAACACTTGAAATGACCCCCCTCTGGTTTTTTTGCAAATCACACACTGATCCTATTCATGGACTTCAGCACTGCATTTAACATAATCATCCTGGACATCCTCAGCACCAAACTCAAACAGCTCACTGTGCCAGCCTCCACCTGATTCACTAATCACAAACTTCCTGACAAACAGGAGTCAGCAGGTTAGACTGGAGAACTTTACATCCAGCACCCGGACTATTAGCACTGGCGGCCCTAGAGGTGTGTGCACTTCTCACTGCTCTTCTCCCTCTACACCAATGACTGCACCTCAGGAGACCCATCTGTCAAACACTTAAAGTTTGCTGAGGACACAACAGTCACCAGCCTCATCCGGGACACTGATGGGTCGGCCTGCAGATCATGTGTAGCCAAAACAACCTTGTGCTTAACATGCTCAAAACTGTGGAGATGATCATGAACTTCAGGAGGTGCTCCCCCCATTCTGCTCCCCATCACTTTGCACAACAGTTCTGTGTCTGCTGTGGAAACCTTTCGGTTTCTGGAATTCCCCTTAATCCCAGGACCTGTATCAACCCTCCAGACCACTAAGGTCTTCTGGCTCAAGCACACCCGGAACCTGCTGCTACTATTGCTACTATTCCAATGCAATGTGCTTGCCTCTGTAATGTATTCCCTTTTTCTCTGTGCTGCTTTTCTTTCCTCTGTTTTTTATTCATGTACAGCACTTTGAATTGTCTTGTGAATAAAAGTTTATCTATAAATGCTTTATAAATAAACTTACCTTGCCTAAATTAGCCCAACACGTTCACCATCATCAAGAAGGCCCAGCAGAGGATGTACTTGCTGTACCAGCTCAGGAAGCTCACCCTACCTCAGGAGCTGCTGATCCACTCCTACACAGCCAACATCCACTCTGCTCATCCATCACTGTCTGGTTTGGATCTGCCCCCAAAATGGACAGGGTTTTGGCCAGAGTGCAAATGGACAGTCAGGACTGCAGAAAAGATCATCGGTGCCAACCTGCCTTCCATTCAGGACTTGTACATTTTCAAAGTCACGAAACGTGATAGAAAATCACTGCAGATCCATCTCACCCTGGTCACAACATGTTCTCACATGTTCCAACTTCTCCCCTCTGGTAGGCGCTTCAGAGAACGGTACACCAAAACCAACAGACCCAGGAGCAGTTTCTTCCCACAAACCATCACTCTAATGAACAGCTGACTATGACAAAAATGTGCCGTTCATTTTTACTGTTCATTTTTATTGTTTATATTGTTCATATTGTTTATATGGTATATACTATATACTGATTTCACCTACCTCATGTACATAACACTGTATATAATATTCCAGCATTCTCTGCACTCATCACACTGTGGACATGAATGGCTGTATGTGCACCTGTACATCCCTTTCGCCTCTGACAAAGGTTTAATAATTCACTCCAGCATCCTTTACACTCTGCTCATTGCACTATTGCATTATTGTCTCAGTCTGTCCAGTCTGTTTATAGTGTGTTTCCTAAACTGCTGACTGGGTTTGATTTTGTTACTGCATTATTATGTTATTGCAAGTCCATGATGAGCATTGTACAATCCAGAGTCAAATTCCTTGTATATGTACATGTACCTGACAAATAAAGCTGATTCTGATTCTGAACCACTTGCTCTGAGAACACAGGGGGCACTGACACAGAAAGTGAGCTGGGGCTAAAGTCAGATTCCTGACTTTTCTGGCTGGTTTTCTGGCTTTTTCTATTTTTTTTTTTTTTTTCCAATATATTTATTGATTTTTTGCATTGCATAACAATTCAAAATAGAACATTAACACATACCCCCCCCCCCCACCCCCACCCCCACATACACACAGACCTAGGCTAAACCTGCAAATTCCACCTTTGTACAACTTAGCTTAAGGAATATATATACATTTGAAATCAAGTACTCAAATGTAAAAAGAATCTCGCTTAAAAATTATAATGAAAAACAAATAAATAAAACATTTTTAAAAAAATACAGAACTTAGGATAAATAAACATTATATCTCAGACTCTATAATGCTCATATATGGTTCCCAGAGATTATAAAACTCTTTCTGTTTTCCCTTAGCAATATACGTTAGTCTTTCCAGTCCAAGGCACTTGGAAAGCTCATTTACCCAATGTTTCATTGAAGGAGCCTCTACACTTCTCCAATTAAGTGCAATCACCCTCCTGGCTTGTAGAAGTCCAAAGTCCACCAATCTAGTCTTTCTGTGCATTTGTATAAAGTTCAATGGATAGATCCCAAGTACACACAGTTTAGCATTCAGTGATATGTTAAGATGAAAGGTCTCTGACAGAGTATTTATAACATCTTTCCAAAACTTCTGAATCAATGGAAATTCCCACAAACAATGAAAAAGAGTTCCCTTGTTATCTTTACATTTACTACAAGTGTCTGGAATGTTGCCAGACATATGATGAAGTTTGACAGGGGTCATATATGTTCTCATTAACCATTTATATTGGAGGAGTTTAGACCTTGTATTTATTGTCTGTACTTGTGCCTTTAAACAGGCCGCCTTCCAATCCACTTCAGTTATGTCTTCTTGTATGTCATCTTTCCAGGCATTTAACCTGTCCACTACAGATTCTTTAGAAGTAGATATAAGCAAGTTATAATAGATAGAAAGTAGGTGTTTCCTTCCCATACGCCCAAGGGAGACTTCTTCTATTTTTGATAATGGTGGGACGTGTGTAAACGGTTTGTATCTGGATGAGATGAAATGTTTTAACTGCAGATATTTATAGAAATGCTTTGAAGGGATTTTATATTTTTCACATAATTGTCTGAAGGTTAGCAACACTCCGTCCATGTATAAATCTATCATTCTCTGTATACCTTTTGCATGCCATAATTTAAACCCCCCATCTTTTTTACCAGGAGTGAACTGTTCATTACCCCAGATTGGGGTGAATTGAGAGATTACTGGAGAGTCCCCCATTTGTTTGTGTGCAGCATGCCACACTAAAATTGTGTTTTTCAGGAAGGGATTTTTTGTTTGTTTTCTAAGTCTTTTTTCATCTGAGGAATATATATAGCTATGTAAGGACAGTGGAACGGATTCTCTTTCAATGCTTACCCAAGATGGAGGTGATGCACTAAAATAATGTGTAGCTGATGTTAACTGGGCAGCCATATAGTACCACCTAAGATTTGGAAGCTGGAGTCCCCCCCTCTCATATGGTTGATATAACAGTTTTAGGCGAAGTCTCGCTTTCCTTTTGTTCCAGATAAACTGATTAAACAATTTAGCTAAATAATCATAATACAGTGTTGGTAATGGTAGAGGAAGTGTTTGGAAAAGGTACAGAAATTTAGGTAAAATTGACATTTTTATAATATTAATTCGCCCCATCATAGATATAGGCAAACCAGACCATCGGTTTAATAATTGAGTTACCTGATTTATCAAGGGGTCGTAGTTTGATGGGATTACTTTATTGAGATCAGGAGTAATTTTAACGCCCAGATATTTGAAACCTTCACTAGTTGTTGTAAAAGGTGTTGTTACTGTGGGGTTCTTCCTCTCTTCCTCATTAAGAAACATTAAAACAGATTTAGAATTATTAATTTCATAACCAGAAAATTTTCCAAAGTCTTCCAATAATCTTGTCAGGTTTTGGATGCTCTTGTTTAAATCTGTCAAAAAAAATATAATGTCATCTGCAAAAAAGAAATAAGATGTTCTCTTCCTCCAATTTCTATGCCTGATATACCTTTGTGTGTTCTTGCCGCTACAGCCAGAGGTTCTATTGCTAATGTAAAAAGTAGTGGTGATAAAGGGCATCCCTGTCTGGTCGATCGCTGTAGGTTAAATGGTTTTGAAACATTGTCATTAGTTAGAATTTGTGCTGTAGGATTTGTATATAGTAGTCGAATCCATTGGAGAAATGACTCACCCAACCCATATCTTGGAAGTAATTCTAGGAGATAGTTCCATTCTATTCTATCAAATGCTTGGCGTGCATCCAGTGATAACATTGCAGTGTCTTTAGTGTTATGTTTTTCATATAAAATATTCAGGACCCGCCTGATATTGTGATATCCCTGTCCATTTCTGACAAAACCTTGTTGATCATTAGTTATTAATTTAGGTAAATATTTGTCTAGTCTCTTGGCAAGAGCCTTACATAATATCTTAGTGTCACATTCCATGAGACTTATTCCCCTGTAGGAGGAACATTCAGTTGGTGGTTTGTTAGGTTTTAATATAAGAGTTACAGTAGCTATTCTCAATGAGTATGGCAACATTCCTAATTCATATGATTCATTATACATGTCTAGAAGGGGCTGAACCAATTTACTTTTAAATTCTTTATAAAATTCTATTGGCAACCCATCTGGCCCAGGTGCTTTACCACTATTCATGTCACCTATTGCCTCTAAAAGTTCCTCTATTGTTAGTGGGCTATCCAGCATTGTTTTATCCTCCTCTGGCAATGTCTGCAATTGTAATTGGTCAAGAAAAGTGTTCTGGGCTTCTTCATTTCCATTATATTCTGATTTGTAGAGAAGCCTGTAAAATTCTCTAAAGTTATCATTTATCTCTGTGGGGTCAATTGTTAAGTTGCCTTTTTTTGTCTTGATACTATGAATAGTTCTGTCAGCCTGTATTTTCTTGAGTCGCCAGGCCAGTAATTTACCAGCTTTTTCTCCTTGATCATAATATGCTTGTTTAGTCCACATTAAATTCCTAGCTACTCTTTCAGCTGTCAGTTTATCAAATTTAGCTCTCATGGCATTTAGGCTTTGTAATTTTTTAGGATCTTTGTCATGATAGAATTCACTCTCTATTTTTTTAATTTGTTTTTCTAATGACAGTATTTCTTGTCTGTATTGTTTATTTTTGTTACTAGAGTAGCTTATAATTTCTCCCCTTATGTAGGCCTTGAAAGCTTCCCATCTAACACTAGCTGTATTTTCATCCCCATTTAATTCAAAATACATGTGTATAGAATTTTCCATAAATTTGACAAAGTCTGGGTCCTTCAACAAAAATGATTGTACACTGCAAAAACGGAACTAGAAATAAGTAAAATGTTCTTAAAATTTGTGTATTTGTCCTTGATTTGAGCAGGTAAATAAGATGATTTGCCAATGGAATAAGAATTTTGCACTTAAAATAGGAACAATTCATCTCAATCATCTTATTTCAAGTGAAGGATGTCTAATTATCTTATTTTAAGGGGTCAAAATACTCATTCCATTGGCAGATAATCTTATTTACTTGCTCAAATCAAGGATAAATACACTAACTTTAAGAACATTTTACTTATTTTTAGATCAGTTTTTGCAGTGTAGTCTCCATCTTTTTGGACAATACCCAATCTTTCCCAAACGGACTTCCATTGACACTGCTGCATGATCACTAATTACAATGCTATTATACCAGCATTTTTTAACCTGAGGTTGTAACTCTATAGATATTAAAAAATAATCAATTCGTGAGTGAGTTTTATAAGAACTAGAGTAACATGAATATTCACGATTGTTAGGATTACTAACCCTCCAGATGTCACATAATCTCAGGTCTTGTATATAATTATGTAATATATTTCTGGTTCTTGAATGAGTGCTGTCAGTTTGAGTAGATCTATCTAAAACTGGGTCTAGGGTAAAGTTAAAGTCTCCTCCTATGATGTATAGGCCCTCCAGAGTAGACACAGTTAAGAATAGATTTTCAAAAAAGGACGGGTAATCATCATTGGGACCATATATATATTAATAAGGTTTAGTTTTTGTGACATAATACTGACTTGTACTATAATGTATCTCCCATTTGGATCTCTGATGAGTTTTGTTGTCTGAAATGGTATCGATTTGTGTATAAGAGTAATAACCCCTCTAGCCTGACTACTGAGTGAAGCATGAAATACCTGACCAGGCCATCTTTTGGCTAACCTTTGCATATCTGTTGCGGTCTGATGTGATTCTTGTATGAAAACAATCTTAGATTTTAGGTCTTTTATCCTGTTTAATACTTGTTTTAATTTATTTATTTTCCTCAATCCCCTAATATTCCAACTTGTTATATTAGCTATTAAACTATTTTCCTGTTTAGTCTTTTCCATTTAAATATGTCTCTGACTGGGACACCAGTAATGGAAATAAAAAGAAATAAAATAAAATAAGAAAAAAGGGAGACCCTATTGGATAGATGCAGGTTTACACATACACTCAGACACACACATACACCAAACACTGAACCCCAAATAAACAATCCCTCACTGAACATTGGCATTTCCTCTGTGAAATGCCTACCCCTCCCACAGATTCAAAGTGGATTTTGAGAACGCTGATCTACAGTTTGAAGATCAACTATCAGCGTGAACACACAGTCCTCCAACCATATATCCAAAAACCGTGTTACGTTTACATAACGAACCCTTATAAAAATATCACTTATTTTAAAGACTTGCTTTCAACATGTAGTCTTGTACAAAAAAGTTGAAATTAAATTAAATTAATTATATCCTTTGAACAACACAATAGCCTACAATATATACTAAGAAGAGAAAAGGGAAAAAACAAACAAAAACAATATGCACATTCAGTGTAGCCTCCTCATAGTCCTACATGCATTTGTCAGGAAGAAATTCTAAAACATCACCTGCTTTGATTTAGCTACATCTAAATGCCCACCCGTTTACACCAGACTCGCCTGAAATGTCACTCACTCATTGGATCCTCTCCTGTTGCTGCTGCCGCTTGTGTTGGGATGGTTTTATAAAATTCTTCTGCTTCCTGTGGTGTCGAAAACACACGCACCTTCCCATTGTAGAAGATCTTAAGTCTGCAGGGATTGTGCAAAAATCCACGGAAGGCGTTGATATCAACAAACGACTGTATAATTGGTTGAAACCCCCATCGGATGCGCATCGTCTCCGCGGAGAGGTCTTGAGCAAATGTAATCTTGGCCCCATCATGCTTGACCTCTTGTTTTCTTGTCATCCGGTATACAAGTTCCTTGTCTTGGTAACTTTGGAAGCGAACCAGCACCGCTCTGTTTTGATTTGGCTTCCTTGAGGCCAATGTGCGATGAACCCGCTCCAGGATGAATGTCTTTGTAGGTGGCAATTCCAACCATTTTGGCAACATGACCGTCATAAAGTTGAGGAGTGTTTGGTCTCCCTCTGCTCCTTCTTTTAATCCAAATATGCGCAGATTCTTTCTCCTTCCCCGGTTCTCTAGGTCATCGGTTTTTGCCTCAAGGAAAGCGATTCGCTTGGTAACTGCTTCCCAAGCTGTCTCGACTTTTTCTAGCGCCCTCTCCGTTCGGTCAATGCGAGTTTCGGCTTCTTCGACACGTGCTGTATTAGTCAAAACATCTTGTTTCATCTCTGTCACTTTCCCCTCCAGAGCAGACAAAGCATTTGACATTCCGGCCAGTTTTGTGTCAATATTATCCAACTTTGTCCCAAATTCCGACCGTAATAATTTTAGCTTATTTAGCACCTCCATGCTAGCATCTGTTTCTGGCCCACTGGATGAACTCGGTTGAGAAATCTTACTTTGTCTGCGTCCACGGCCAAAAATATCATACTGCTTAGCTGCCGTTGGCTTTGACATACCTCACTGCGTCTTTATAAAGGGTTGTTGAAAGTTTGTAAGGGTACTTTTTAAAGAAATGTAGTTCACGGTTTCGGAGCTTCTCCTCTAAGCTGCCATCTTGGTCACGTGACCTCTCCGTCCGTTTTCTGGCTTTTTCATTCAGCTTTGCAGATTTAGGCCTACTTTATTCTAGGCTTTAGTTTGAATAAATAAACTTTCAAATGAAGTGTAAAAGCTTTACATTGGTTATCAATATAAAAACCTTTAGATGTAGTCTTTATCCAAACAATGTTTAATCCAATGCATAATTTTAGAATGTGAAATGTATATGTTTGTTGGAGCTATCTCACCACCCTCCAGTTGCTTTAAACGACGGCTCTGCTGATGGTAATGTTGTCAATTTTCTTTTTTATCTTCCTTTTCTTTGCAGGTTACTGCCAGGGGGTTCGCCCCATTGTTGCAGTTCGCCTACACTGCTAAGCTGTTACTCAGCAGAGAAAACATTCAGGAGGTCATCCGCTGTGCAGAATTCCTGCGCATGCACAACCTGGAGGACTCGTGCTTTCGCTTCCTAGAAGCTCAGCTACGCAGAGAGGAAGACAGCCTCATGCTTTGCCACAGGGGGGCACCGGAGGCAATCAACTCAGAGGATGAAAGCATGCAGTCAGAGAGTGAAAGACCCGCCTCCCCCATGACCCGACATTGTGGAGACACCCTCACCTCCTTTCAAAACCCTGACGATGACAGGTTAGCAATGACTGTGTCCAGTAACTTGACAGACGGCAACCTGGACTTTGAGCGACACGGAGCATCAGATCTACCACGATGCCCAAAGTACCGAAAATATCAGTGGGCTTGTAACAAGCACAATAATGACACCTCCTCACACACCAGTACCTCAGGTTTTCCAAGCACAATTAAGGAGAGCAGCATTAGTGGGGTTGTGCAGGGTCAGGGCAGGCTGCCTGTAATGCAAATAAAAGTTGAACCACAGGCAGAGGAAGAGGCCATTTCATTGTGCCTGTCAGGGGATGAACATGATGTCATGGATAAGGAAAGTGTGACAGCCATGGAAATGGATAACCCTCTATCTCTGGAAAGAACCAAGAGAACTAAGTCCCCATCTTGCCTCCAAGCCTTCTTTAAGAAAGGAGTAGACCTTCCTAGTCTGTCCAACACATCACAGCAGCTGTTCCCCAACAGACTTGTCTGCCCCCAGGACAAAGGAAACTCTCAGGGAGATCATAAAAAAGACTTAAGGCCTTTTAGTGCGGAACTGGATCTGTCTATTACATCCCCAAAGGAGGTAGATGGTTTACCTGCAGGGTTGTCCCTCAAGTCTGCTTCCTGTGATGGGGTCTGCAAACAGGAAGTTGAGTTGGACCGCCGTAGTGTCATCTTCTCCTCAGGGGCGTCCAATCGCCTGGGAGCGCCAGCACATTCCTACCCTGGTGGGAACTCTTTGGAGATGGAGCTCTCTGAGCAAGTGACTAAAGGACTGTGGGCTGGAGCTTGCCAGTCCCTCCCTAACTCCCAGACTTATTCTCCCAGCACCACTTCCTCTGAGCCCCCTGTCCTGTCCCGTCCACGGCCCAACACCAGCTGCCCAGTGCCAATCAAAGTATGCCCACGCTCGCCGCCTTGTGAGACACGCACCAGAACTTCCAGCTCCTGCTCCTCTTACTCCTATGCAGAGGATGGTAGTGGAGGCTCTCCCTGCAGCCTGCCCCAATTTGAGTTCTCCTCCTCACCATGCTCTAACGTGGCACGATGCCTCAATGTGGACCAGCAGGAGCAAAGTGTAGGAGGAGATGCTCGTTTCAACCAGGTGCGACCCAAAATTAAATGTGAGCAATCCTACGGAACCAACTCGAGTGATGAGTCCGGCTCCTTTTCAGAAGGAGACAGTGAGTCCTGCCATGTCCAGGAGCGGGGGCCAGAGGTGAGTGGGAAAACACTGTCTGCCACATGTAGTTGGATTGTTGTCCCTTCATGGCTAATGATCTTACAGTGCCAGTCTTTCTAAGCATTAGTAGTCTGCATTAGCAGTCATTAAGGCAATGTTTAATTCAAACAGGACTGGTCAGTACAAGAGTTACTTGTACTGATGGGCTTTGATAATATTGATTTTCTACATGCATCGCTTTAAATTGCTTTAATGAGTCTGAGCTGAAATTCTCCAGGACAGTCTATATGCAGGAACATTTGGTTATTTTTGGTTCGGTACCAGCTAACTCTTCACCAGTATGCAACAGAACAGATCTGAAACATTTTATTTAGAATGAACACTGATTAACCAATGAAGCTAACTACCATGAATTACAAACCACACCACATCATGTGTTTTTGCAGCCTAAACCATGCCCCAAATCCCTTGAAATGGGTTCAGAGGGCTGTTGGTCATTTCTGTATGAGGGCTTAAGGTTCACACCACTAACTTGAATGCTTGGATCAGTGGCGGGGCCAGGTTAAATTATCCCCGAGTAGAATTACATGGGAAGTGATTGCTTCGGTTCCCCTTTCATTACAACTCACCACAACCTGTTTCTTCCAAGCAATGAAGCTCCTAGCAGCGTGCCTCCACAGACATACCTCTCTGTTTTGGACTATATGCTGTTGTGTGCGCATTGAGTTATTTATGGACTGCAGCCAGTCTTTTACAGTAATGTGTTATGATCACCGAGTTTTAGCCAGCTAAGGATGCAGGGAGAATAGAGAATAGAGGAGGAAGGTTTCAGCTCAGTGTCATGATGGGGCTAAAACACAGCTCAGCTGTGCTGACAAGAATAAATAGAAAATCCTCTGATCATCCTAACGTAATCCACCTGGACAGACATCCTCCAAGCCTCAGACTTGACGACTGTTGTTGTTTGTGGGGTAAAGATCAGTGAGGGACTCTAAATGTCACATCAAAATAACTCAGTTCTAATTGTACTAAGTTTTGTAGATTTAGTTCATAATTGAAAATCTAGTTGCAGTGTATAAACGGTAACTTTGTTTGCTGTTCTGTTCGTTTGGTGTCAGGTGAGCAAACATTTCCAAGCTTCCCTCTCAGGACCCTTAGGATTTAAAAGTGGGTTTCTATTTCATTGTATGTAATATAAAAAACATCACTTCTGAATAATAAATTTTGGGTTTTTATGCCGCACTGTTCAACGCTGTGATAAGCTATGTGAACTTTTGACCTTTGGTCTCCAGGATACTTTACGTTCCTGCCTTCTTTATTCTTTTGACATTACACTCAGAGATATTTGCTGGAGGTGTGAGCAAAATAATTTCTGATTAGGCTTGTGAAGACGGATGCTCTGAGTGCACAGAGAGAGTGGGGGGATCAAGTGAGAAAGAGAGTGAGAAAGTGGTGCGTTTCCATGGCAATGAAATTCACAGAACAAGTTGGTATGTTTGCGCAACATGAAAGGAGTGTGCAACAGTTCTGCTGCACCAGGCGTAATGTGTGATTATTTCTCTCACTGTATGGCCTAAAACATCCATCGCTATCTGATTTGCAGAGCTGAAGGGCCAGATGAATGCGTTAGTGTAAATGAAATGAAAATGGTTAATAAGACTGTGCTGTTATCTGGAAGAACAGGCCAAAAATGACGAGGAGACATTTCAATCCCTCTATTCATTTTTCCATGTGGGCACACGGTTGATTATGTCTGTGAGCCGCTGCACATGCCGGCTTACTCCGCATATTATCTTCTGTCAATCTCTATTGAGTCACACAGGGTTATCTTCCAGTTTTCCACTCCCTTTCACAGACAGTAGATAAGTCTCTCTTTATGAATGACTATGTCTCAGATCTGCTTATTATGTGAGGTGTTACTTTATAGTAGCTGAAAGGGGACTAAGAGTCTTGTTTTGCCTCGTATACGGTACGTTAAATACCATGCTATCTGAGACACATTGGTATCTAAACAAATGCAATAACCATTTATATTTTTCTTTTAATGGAAAAACCATATGTGCCACGTACAGCCGGAGAAAAAAAAAGCTTTTTACGACTAATCCTGCACATTGATTTCTAATGTTACCCCTCTCTTTGACTTGTTCTTAACTGGATTTTTACAGCTAGGAGAGGAGGGCTGAGGAGACTGAAAATAGCTGCTGCTCAGGGTATGTTAAGCATATGCAACAGATCCCAGGAGAGAAATAAGTTGTTATTGTTCAGGCCCAGTGGCAGTTTTCGAAATGGGCCATATGGACAGTTGCCCAGGGCAGCATAAGGATGGAGGGTGAACACAACAGATAGAAAATAATCTTAACAACAACCGTCAGTTGTGCTTTCTTGTATGTGCAGTCAGAGTACAGTCGGCGCCCCATGCTTGCTGCTGAGTATAGGGAGGCTACACGCTATGTGTGTGACTGCACTGCATTTTATTCCACCCCAAAAATTTTGATTATTTCCTGCATTTTGATTGGTGGAGTTGCGACACAAGGGGGGGGGAGGGGGGGGGGGTTGGGTGAGCCTGTCTATCTGATACCTAGTTTTACTATAAAGTCCCACCTCAAGCCACGTTAATAATTCATGATAAAATAGCAGCAATTACTGGAAGCAAAAATCGTAGAAATAAAACAGAGTAAAGACACCAAAGTGAGGATAACTGCACAGTAAATGCTCCTGCAGCCTCAGTTTAAAGCAACATAACTATAGATAACTCTTAACTTAGCTTTGTTTAAAAATACATCATTCTAGGTCTACAGGGAGGGTTTTGTTGTAAATGTGTCCCATGCCATTTGGTGCAGTACATTTGTTTTAAAAATGTCTGTGGCTTCAGAAAGCAAACAGTAGAGTACATTCAATAGAGGACAGAAATTATTGGAGAAAGGATAATGTGTTCATTAGTTGCCACATATGACTTTCTTTGGAAATGGATAGAATACATAAACTGCATTTTAAGGTCTTGTTATAAGCGCATTACATGGTACTTTACTCATATTGATTAACTTCTCTACAAGGTAGAAATGTTTTTGGGGACTAAATTTATAAAAGATATAAAAAGGTCCCATTCTCGACTTATATTTCTGCCTTAATAGGACGATGACTGACCGACCTGAAAAAGCCTCAAAAAGATGTACATAGTTTGGAGGGAAATAACACCTAAAATCTGCACTCATTATTATCAGGGCTATAAATCAGATGAGATTTGTTGCATTATTTGTTGTAAATTAGAATTCTTGACAAAAACATTGTCTGTTGGGACATTTTGCATTCTTTGTCATGGGGGAGGCAGGTTCTCTGTTCTTTGTGATCCACAGTGGAAAAGTGTAGAGCTCATAAGAAATACATTGTAGCACTTTAGCACCACCTTGTTAGCTGAGACTTTTATCACAGTCTGTGGGTTTTATTATCCTGTTATGTTAAGATCCAACGGCATGTTATTTATTTATTTATTTATTTATTTATTTATTTATTTATTTATTTATTTTGCGCTCTGCTCTTGTTTCCATGTTATTTATGATTATTTTTGTTGTACTTTCTGTTTCTGTCACGCCAGATTTCAGTCCTCTGATGCCCACACATACATTCCTTTGGTTTTAGTCTCTCTCAGTGTTTATTCTAAGTGTTTTGGTTGCTGTTAGTTAGATATGTGTCTGTGTACTTTAGCATCTGATTATTGTTAAAACCGCATTGTGCACAGTGTTTCTTGGATATGATACCTTAGCTGCAGTTGAACTTTGCCTGGTTTAGGGTCTGCATCTTTCTGACAAGAGATAGACTGACATGTTGTACATTGGCTTATGTTGTTCTCATTTAAACCATTGTTTGATACTTTGAAACAATGTTTTTGGATGTCTTATATTCTTTAAAGGTGACCTATCATGAAAAAATAACTTTTTTGTGCATTTTGGTACTTCCATTTGGGTCTCTACTGCTTCTAGAGAGGGTCCCATCACTAAATAAAAACACTCAGCTGTTTTTTGGCAATATGTAAATGTTTTGTTATGGCCCATTTCCACTGCAGGCAAATGTGGCAGCAGCAGCTGGAGGTGATAGCCGTTAGCATTAGCAAGAGACAGGTGGCAGCTGCCTGCCACAGCACTGCTGTTTTAGACCTCAGCAAAGCTTTAACTCAGGACGGCTCGTATAGGAACCATTTGGATGAGGGCCGTAATGCACGGCTGTGCAAACTTTCTGTACAATCCTGCACACGGAAGACTTTGCATTGCCGAAGAGGTTTTCACTCATCACAGTTCATTGTATCGCATTCCAACGGGGGCAGCACGTTGTAATCTGGCCCTGTTGCAAAGCAATAAAAATGATTGCGATAGGTGCCCTGCCTTTGGGATTGAGATGACAGATGATGATATTGTTAAGAGTTGCCCCCAATGAGAGCGCCGGTGGCGCAGTCCATACGTTAAGATATGTTTCCAACAAAAGTGGATGACATGACCAGAGCGAGGGATTTATGTGTTATGTAGAGTGTTATGTAGAGGCTCATTCAGGAGCGAAGCGATGCAAAGGACGTGTTTCTAGCGATAGGAACGGGACGATTAGGGGGAATAGCGCAAAGCGAAACCCGCGATGGACACATAGCAACTTTTATGTGTCATCTACCTGAGGTAGCCAGAGCCGGCCACCTCTGGCTACACTCTACACCAGGGACGTGCAGAGGGGGCCCCTTGATGCCCAAAGTGCCCTTTTGTCAGTTTTTTTTTTTTTTATGTGGCCGTGTTTGTTTGTGTGTGTGTGCATGTCCAAAATAATAATAATTTAGATCTACCATGCCACGGTAACCGTGGCCGGTTAAATGATCCACATAACGTGCCCTCACTCTGCCCTTCTTTTCCTCTCGCAGCTCGCAGCTCCGTTGCCTTGCGCTGCCGCTCTGCCCGGTCTGTCCTGCCCCTTTAAATCTGCAGCACACGTGACTGTGCTCTGTGCTGTTTAACTCCACTGTCATTGGTTATACTGCTTTAAATCCCGCCTTCCCTCATTCTGATTGACTGTTTTCTAGTGCGTGCGTGTGTGTGCTTGCTCGGAGCGTGGAATTTAAGTTTTGATTCATACTGGGGTACTGCGGTTACCACAATTAATACTAGGCTACTAGACTAGTCCCAGTTAAGAAACTAAATGTTATCAGCACTAAAATAAGTGAAAGCTGCTGAGTGCAGTTCTGTAAAGAAGCAGGAGAGACTGTTTTGATTTGTGGAACTTAACCAACATTAGCATCTCAAAATAGCATTAATTCTGAAGTAGTATAATACATTTATCAACAGAAACCTGATCTCTTTTATAAAACTAAATATTCTGTGCCAGGCAGGAGTTCTAAAGACTGCTGGAAAGATGGAAAAGCAAAGACTGTAGGCTATTAAAAATTCTGATTCTTAGCCACAGCTGCCTGAAAAAGAAAAGGTGAGGGTTTCCCTTTTACAAATATTTCGTTGCTATTATTGCTTAATTTTTTGTTGACCCTTTGATGCAATTCAGGTATAAATAGCAAGTGTTATTTCTTTTACATGAAATACAGCATAACAACACTAGATGCTGCCTAAACAACTGCTATATTTTGTTTAAACTTTTGCTTAATTAGGATTCCAAAAAATGATAGTGCTATTTATTTCACTATTTCTACTTCTAGAATTAAAATTACTACAAATACAACTGAGAAACACTATTTACATTGTTTTTATTGTACAAAGGTTTTCACACCGTCCATTAGTAAATTACTGCAAACCAGGGGCGGAGCTAGACATTCTCATCACCAGGGGCTTAGCCCATAAAATATTACTTCATTATGTGGATAATTTGGTACACCAAAAAAGTGAAAATTATTTAATCTGTTGATGTGTTCGCAAAATTTATTTAATATAGGCCTTTACATATCTTAAAGTTTAATCTGCTGTTCTTTAATAGTCTTACTAGTATATACCAAAAGTATATTAATATGTTCTCATTTCAATGATGAAATGGACAACTACTCAGGTTACAGTTCAGTCTTGGTGTCACCAATCTTACTCAAAGTACAGTATTGGGTCCTCCATGCTGCTTATGTGTTAAGGTTTACTGCACATTTAAACATTGACATCTTACTATTGTTAGGGAAATAATTAGTTGTCTGAGAGGATTTAGGTAAGGAGAAGCTGTTGTCTACACTTGAGATATATGATGTAAGAAATGTGTTTGGAATGTTAAGAAAAATTACATGAAATGGGCTAAAGAGAGTAACTACAGCACAGTACATCTGTTGAAGTTTTAATTTAATATTTGTAATGCCGTCAGTGTCCGTGACACTTCTACTTCCAGTGCAGAGCAAATACAAGAAATTTATTTGCAGTCCCTTGAATGTATAATTTTGCTATGTTTAATAAGGGTGTGGTTTATCGCTCCACATTTCTATATCTTCAAAAGAAAATACAGGATATATCTAGACAACAGACATATTTTGAATATATTTGGTTTAATAGGCACATTTTTACCATCTGGCTCTGTTGCTGGTAAGTTCAAATGCAAACTTTTTCATCAGATCGGGCGCTGCTGTATAATTTATAATAATAATTAAACTTTATTGATCTCACAATGGAGAAATCCACTTCTGCATCTTTACCCGTCCCCTCGGGGAGCAGTCGGCTGCCACTGTGCAGCGCCAGGGAAGCAATCGGGGGTTAAGGGTCTTGCTCAGGGACCCAGAGTGGTATTTTGTGGGAGTTGAACTCAGAACCTCTTGGACCCAAGCTCAATGCTCTAACCACTAGGCCACCAGATCAACAAAATGTATCTAGTGTGTCGTGCTTATAAAATTTGTACAAATGTAGCAAGAAATACTACTTTTCTCTTTAGACAGAAGAAACGTATCCTGACGCTCAAGCATAAAGTCAAGCATAAAGAAATAGGAGCATGCATATTGCGTAGGACCAATGATGTCAGACCAATGAAGCTTTGGGCCAATAGTGTCCCTAGGATTAAAGTTCCTACGCCCTTGATTCAATGTAACATTCTTCATAGTATGGGTTGGTACATTTCAGCCGGTTATATAGCAAGGTATGTTTCTGTATCGTGTTTTAAATCCGTGCCCCATGTGCCCTCTTTTAACTTTGAGCACCTGCCCCTCCAACGGTCTCTGCACATCCCTGCTCTACACTCTCTGCCTGGCCTCTTGGTCTGATCTCCCGCTGTCCTCCCTAAGTTTCAGAGCGCCTCCTCACCTTACCGCTGTTGTACGGGTGCTCTGTCCCGAAGCGGGAACAGTTTCGTTTCCTGGACAGACGGAAGTGTTGCGGGAACCAACCCTAACCCAGCCATAGCTTCTTGGTTCCCCCAAACTGTGGGCATCTCTGGAGGATCTGGTGGACCCAGAGACGCTGGCACTGTTTTTCACATTAAACACAGTGACCCGCTGTGTAAAATCTATGTTGATTTTAACAAACAACAGGCAAGCGGATAGAAGTTCCTCCTATGTGATGACGTGGTGAAGCCAGTGGAGCGTTCTCCCCATTGGCCACATAAATTGCTGGGGAAATGTCAAGCGAGCCACAACAGGTGAAACATTTGCAAATGTAAACAATGAGTTGGGGGCGCGACCACCTACAGCTTATTTACAGAAAAGTGACAGAGCTCTAAAAACAGCTCATTCTGAAAGGAGCTCAAAATAGGTGAAACTGGGGAGGCGGAAGCTCATCATCTGATAATGATTTTGGTCATAAATTGTAATGAATACATTTTGTATTGCCCATACAAGCAATCTTTTATGCTTTGAAGGGAAATATAATAGGTCATATTTAAAACTCAAATTAGCAAAGATAGCAGGATTGTTGTGTTTCTTTTGAATAACTTTTCTGCAGAATCAGGTGGCAGATCTCCAGCCAGTTTGGCAGCTATAGAGTGCTCTATTCCAATTCCAATCCTACTTAAAATGACAATGTTGAAGGAAACCTGACTGTTGACATAATTCTATCCAATACAAACACCAGTCACATCTATTGGAGGCAGTGTTGGTGCCTTACTATGCTTGCTCTCTTTGAATCTGTCAGAGCTATTGTTTCTTTTGCAGTGTAGGTGGTAAGCTGGTCCTTGTGCAAAGTTTGGCCAGAGAGATGCATGTAACCAAACATGCATCTCTGAGCAAGTGAAAGAATGAGGAAGCAGCCCTAATATATCAGTGAATTATTGGTGCTGTTTTAATCAAGCAGCACAATAAATAGAATGTGTGACAGTTGGTGTAAAGACCTCAATTTCAGTTCCACTAACACTTTACAATGCCAAATAAACTTTATGAAGTTTAGCTATGATGTGGCTGTAACAATCATATTTTTGGGGTTGGTTATATACAGTTCATGCACAGGTTATAAACAGGTTGTATGCAGGTAGGTTATAGGTTATACATAGATTATGCATGTTATATGCAGGTTATGTTCAATTCAATTAAATTTTATTTATATAGTGCCAATTCATGAAACATGTCATCTCAAGGCACTTTACAAAGTCAAAATCAATCAGATTATACAGATTGGGTCAGATTATACAGATTGGTAAAAAAAAAAAAAAGTTCTATATAAGGGAACCAGTTGATTGAATCAAAGTCCCAACAAGCAGCATTTACTCCTGGGGAAGCGTAGAGCTACAGGGAGAGTCGTCTGCATTGTCCATGGCTTTGCAGCAATCCCTCATACTTTCCTGTCGCTTCATGCTTGCTCAGTATATGTATATACACCTTATATATACATATACTGCCAGGTTACATGCAGTACATGTATATGCACCTTATATACAGGTTACATGCAGGTTATTGATAGGTTAAAAATATACTGGCTATAAACAGGTTAGAAATAGATCATACGTCTATGCAGGTTAGACATAGTTTACATGCAGATCATAAATGGGTTAATGCAAGTTATATATAGGTTATACACAGGTTATATGCAATTTAGACATATTACATACTGGTTGTAAACATATATAGTATATATAAAAGTTATACACATGTTATGTATAGGTTAGACTCAGGTCATACACAGGTTTTTTTCAGGTTAGGATACAGATTACATAGTGGCACACAAGTTATATGTAGGTTATACAAAGATCACATGTAGGTTACAAAAAGGTTGCATGCAGTTTGCATATAGCTTATATGTAGATTATAAGCATGTCATATACTAGGTACATTCAGGTTATATACTGGTTATAAACAGGTTAGATACATGTTATTTTGAGGTTGGACACAGAATGGACAGGTTATTTGGAGGTTAGACACTGGTTAAATTCATGTAGTGTAACTTAATTATGTGAGCTATAATTTTAGAGGACTATTTCCAATAGCATGACTTGACATTGACTATTGAGATAGAGTGACGTCACTTCCTGTTTGCGGTGAGGCGTATTGTATCACTTCCTGTTTTCACTGCGTGAGCAACAGTTTGTTGCTCCAGATTCTCTCGCTTTTATCTTTAATCTCTTTGCTGTAACATCTGTTTCTAACACATAAGCACTTTTAAAACATTTTCTGTTGCTGCACATCACGCTTGGGAACTCCTCGTGTTTCACGGTTTGCTCTCTTGGCGTGGTAGAAGGGCGCTAGCCTAGCTTTAGCCTAGCCTAGCTTTAGCTCCACAATGGCTTCCTCTCCTACTATTACTTCAGCTTCTCCGTCTCTGACTAAGTCTCCCCTTATCTCCTGCTTTCTGTGTCAGGTGTTTAGCTATTCCTCTGCCTCCTTTAGTGATAATGGTACTTGTAATAAATGTAGTGTTTTTGTAGCTTTGGAGGCGAGGGTGTCAGAATTAGAGTCCCGGCTCCGTGCTATGGAAAGACCAGCTGATAGCCGCCCCTCTGCTAGCGCGGAGCCACATAGACCTAGCGTTAGTTCACTTAGTGGTCCTCCAGAAGCACCCGAGCAGCCGGGTAAGCAGGCCGGCTGGGTGACAGTTCGTAGGAAGCATAGCTCTAGATTTCAGCCCCCAGTTCACCACCAACCTGTCTGCGTTTCAAACAAATTTTCCCCACTCAGCGACACACCCGCTGAGAAGCCGACCCTGATTATTGGGAGCTCAATAGTCAGAAACGTGGCACTAGAGACACCAGGGACCATAGTTAAATGCCTGCCAGGGGCCAGAACGGGCGACATAGAATCTTACCTAAAACTGCTGGCTAAGGATAAGCGTAAATACAGTAAGATTGTTATTCACGCTGGCGGTAATGACACCCGATCACGCCGATCGGAGGTCACTAACGTTGGTGTTGCTTCGGTGTGTGAGTTTGCTAAAGCAATGTCGGACTCCGTAATTTTCCCTGGTCCCCTGCCTGATTTGACCAGTGATGACATGTTTAGCCGCATGTCATCATTCAACCGCTGGTTGTCTAGGTGGTGTCCTGAAAACGACATGGGCTACATTGATAACTGGAGAACTTTCTGGGGAAAACCTGGTCTGATCCGGAGAGACGGCATCCTATGGGGTAAAAGCGGTTCCATAATAAACTTGTACATAAAAGGATAGTTGTGTCCATATTAGTCAGAAGTTGTGCATAAAAAACATTTGTAAACTCATAATAATTTAAATCGCATTCAAAAGATACAACATACAGTTTAAATAGTTACAACTTCAATAATTAATAAATACAAATTTCAAGTTTACATTTGTGCTTTACTCTTTATGAACACAAACAGTAGCGGCTGCTTGAGAATACGGATTTTTTCTTTGAGAATACGAATTCACAACAGTGGTCTGACGTCACGGTTTCCAAGGCTGGTTAATGGAGCACAGAATGCGAAGATAGGAGCCGCGCATGCGCTCTTCAGACTGACCGTCTCTGAATGCACCGCGGCTGCAGCTTCATTCCAGACAGCGCAGAGCTCACAGTGGTAAGTTAAACACTCCCTTTTCTGCTGCTGCTGTTCAAAAGTACGTTTTCAGATCGTTTGAGGCGAGAACATTATACTTTTAAGCTTCCCAATTTACAGAGTTGGTGCGTAATTTAAAAAAAAGAGTCTGATTTATTTGTTTTGTGTTTATCAGACTGACGCGTGTTGCTTTATTAACTCAATAATTGCTGGAATAAATTGTAAATGTCTCCCAAGGATGACAGCATCATATAAAATAGGGCTGGACGATAATTTAATAACAATATATATCAGTCGAAAGACGTGTGGCACAATAAGGGAAAAAAGAATCGATAAAAGTTGGTTATAGAGACAGTTTTCCTTCCTTCCTCTTAGCCTATATTAGTTGATGCTGCAGTCACTGCTTCCTCTCAACCAATCGTAATCGCAGACCCAGGCACGCCGTCACAAAGCGCCGCCCTCTCAAACCACAACACAGAGCATGTGAATATGTCGCAGCAAGGAGCAGCGGGGGAAACGGTCCCAAAACGGGGTTTTACTAGTTCGCCAGTCTGAAAGAAATAAACCAGTGATTTGTAAAACTTGCAAGGAACCGGTAAAAACAAAGTCTGGTAACGCAACCAACTTGTTTCATCACGTAAGCCGCTCAGTCGCTCACACCCGCAGCAGCGCGAGCTGTTTTAGCCCCGCGCGGCTCCGCGTCATCTTCTTAGGAATCTTCTGGAAGTTCTTCCAAAACAAAGCAGGTACAGCAACTAAACTAGGCTTCCTTCTTTGTGATAAAATGACAAAGCGTCCTGGCGGCATGAGGACATCACGCATGCAGTAACATGCTTCATAGTGATGGACATGAAAAACCTGGCTTCAAACTCGCCACTCTTGATCCGCGATATAAAGTTCTGGTACGCAAGTTTTTCTCTAACAGCGCTGGTCACTTTAGTTTATTCTTTGTCAGTATTTGATAACATCACCCAGGTCTCTTAAGTTGAGTTATTTTTCTTTTAAAAAAAATCAGTTATGGTTAAAAATGTTGGGTAAATAAGAATTTATTTGGGATTGAGTGTTTGTGTGTGATATATTAAAATTAAGTCATTTAGCAATATTATAAGAGCCAGGTTTTAAATCTTTTTGATAATTATCTATCCATCAATATGCATTTTTTTTATCAATATGCTTTTTTCTATATTGTCCAGCCCTAATATAAAATCTATAAATAAATACATTCTTTAAATGTTTTTCCTAAGTGAGCTTCCTCTGAGTGAGGACACGAAAAATTGAGAAGAGAAAGTGGGAAAGAAAACAATAGTAACAATATATGAAAAAAAAAACAACAGATATTTATTTTAGACAAATGTTTTAACTTTGGAACAGAATGAAGGTGTAACATATTCAACAAATTAACAGTTACTAACGTGGTTTAAAACAAATAAATAACTTCTATTAACATCTTATACAAATAGACAACACCTACAAACATACAATTAAAAATAGTTGGAATGGAAATTAATTCACTGATTATTTTATGTATTGTTACAGGTGGTGAAAAAAATGAAATGAAGCAGCACGTGGACATGACTAAAACTGATCTACATTAGGTCAGGTGTAGTCATGTTCACTTAAACATGCAGCCAGCTGGAGCAGCTTCCTGTATTCAGCCGCCGGATGGCCGTCCTCCTCTGGGTCGACCTCCTCATCTAGCTGGTTACCTGCCTCTATACAAATATTGTGGAGGATGCAGCAGGCGCCAATTACTTTTTGGGCAAACGTCGGGCGGAACTCCAGCACCCTTAAGAAGATGAAACACTTCAGATCACCAAAGGCGCGCTCAATGATGTTTATCAGCCTTGGCGTGGTGTCTGTTGTAGCGTGCCTCCACTAGACCTGTACCAATTAAAAAATTTACTTGTAATTTAGGTAATATGCTGATCTGTCTTAATATTCTATCCAATTAATATAATCTATGTATCAATTGTGTGTCATTGTTGGCTCTATTTAAGGACAAGAAGGTAAGAGATCTTACTGGCAAGCTGTTTTCCTATAGGATGCACCGCAGGCCAGCCAGTAGAGGGTCACCAGCACCTCTATCTCCTGTAGCCATCCATGGACCTTCTGATGGGCAGCAGCTGAAGGAGGAGGACTATGGTGGCCCTGTTTAGCCTGAAGGCTGGTTTCAGGTCTCCTTCATTAAAAAATATTTGGAGGATTGGCACAGAAGTGTTTATCCTCACATATTTTGTTTCTGTTTCTTCCTGTAAATAAAAAATGCCAAATGTTACCATAATTGTTTTTTTCAATTCTCACCTTTTCACACCATAAAACTACATGTGGTTAACATGCAGATTATTATAGTTCTCAAGAAAGAAAGGATCAAATGTATAGTAGTAAATGTAACAAATGGCTTCCCTTCTCTGGTATTTCTACCATTTCACTGAAAGAATGAACTGAACTAACTGCACATAATTTATAGATTAATCGCTGTAAAGGTGGACAGACAGAAATAACTTTTCCTTAATGAACAATGCTGTGAAGGTTAGACAAAGTAGCTTAACTCTACTCCCTTTACTGTTACTAATATATAAAAATTATGTTTTCATTTTAATTATTTACAGATAAATAGTCACAATTTCAACGTGATCACATGTTTAATACCATCCTCAATGTTGTTTTTTTAAAGATAAAAGTAGGAAATAGGCTGTCAGTCTTAAAAAACCTACCAGTTGGCACAGACGCTCAACGTCGGACTTTTTATTAAAATTACGCACTAACTCTGTAAACAGGCCACATAGGGAAGCTTAAAAGTATAATGTTCTCGCTTCAAACTACCTGAAAACGTACTTTTGAAGAACAGCAGCAGCAGAAAAGGGAGTGTTTAACTTACCACTGTGAGCTCTGCGCTGTCTGGAATGAAGCTGCAGCCGCGGTGCATTCTGAGACGGTCAGTCTGAAGAACGCATGCGCGGCTCCTATCTTCGCATTCTGTGCTCCATTAACCAGCCTTGGAAACCGTGAAGTCAGACCACTGTTGTGAATTCGTATTCTCAAAGAAAAAATCTGTATTCTCAAGCAGCCGCTGCTGTTTGTGTTCATAAAGAGTAAAGCACAAATTTAAACTTGAAATTTGTATTTATTAGTTATTGAAGTTGTAACTATTTAAACCATATGTTGTATCTTTTGAATGTGATTTAAATTATTATGAGTTTACAAATGTTTGTTATGCACAACTTCTGACTAATATGGACACAACTATCCTTTTATGTACAAATCTATTTAGAAAGCTATCTTACCCCATAGCATCCATCCTACTTTGGATGGTGCAGCTCTTCTTTCTTGAAATCTGGCCGGATTTATTAGTCCTCCTAAATGCTGACAACCCAGGGTCCAGACCAGGAAGCAGAGCCGTAGTTTAACACACCTCTCTGCAGCTTCTGTACTGTTACCCATCCATTATCCTATTGAGACGGTGTCTTTCCCACGGCCAAAACTTAACAGATCAAAAACTTATCTAAAAGGAACAAATCATAAAAACCTAATAAAAATCAATACGGTTCACCTTGAACCTAAAAATAAAACAATTAAATGTGGTCTATTAAATATAAGGTCTCTCCCTCCAAAGACTTTGTTAGTTAACGAATTCATTTCTGATAAACAGATTGATTTGTTTTGTCTCACAGAAACCTGGCTACAAGAGGACTACGTTAGTATAAATGAGTCAACTCCCTCCAATTATTCAAATTTCCACATTCCCAGATCTGTGGGAAGAGGAGGAGGAGTGGCAACCATCTTTCAGTCTGATTTATTAATTAGTCCCAGGCCAATTAATAACTACAGTTCTTTTGAACATTTAACCCTCAGTTTCCCTCATCCAAACTGCAAAGCAATAAAACCTCTTCTGTTTGTTGTTTTGTATCGTCCACCAGGCCCTTACACTCAGTTTTTGGATGAGTTGTCAGATTTCTTATCTGATTTGGTGTTAAATACTGATAAGGCTATTATAGTGGGTGATTTTAACATCCATGTTGACACAGAATGTGATAACCTTAGTGTAGCCTTTAAAACTATCCTAGATTCAATTGGTTTTGCTCAAAATGTGCATAAACCGACGCACTCTTGGCTCCATACTTTAGACCTTGTGCTGACATATGGCATTGATTGTGAAGAATTAACAGTATTTCCTCACAACCCTGTCCTATCTGATCATTTTTTAATAACATTTGAGTTTAATCTAACTGAGTTCTCCACCCCCAAAAGAGGGTTCCATTATAGTAGATCTTTATCGGATAATGCTGTATCAAAACTTAAAGAGTCTGTCCCCTTTTTAATATCCTCCGTATTGCAGAAATGCCCTGTAGATGGCAGCAATTTTGTTTCTTCCAATTCACAAATAGATGTCTTTGTAAATGGTATGACTTCGTCATTGCGTTCTGCATTAGACAATGTAGCTCCCTTGAAAAAGAAGGTGATTATTCACAGGAAGCTGGCTCCTTGGTTTAATTCAGAGCTGCGTTCCTTGAAGCACAATGTTAGGAAATTGGAGAGAAAATGGCGCTCTACACACCAAGAGGAATCCTACTTAATCTGGAGGGACAGACTATTGTTGTATAACAAGACCCTCCGCAGAGTTAGAGCAGCATATTTTTCATCATTAATTGAAGAGAATAAAAATAATCCTAGATTTCTCTTTAGTACAGTTGCCAAACTTACCCAGAGCCACAGCTCTGTTGATCCATCCATTCCCTTAGCTCTTAGTAGTAATGACTTTATGGGATTCTTCATAAATAAAATTGATTCCATTAAAAATAAAATAATTGGCATCCTCCCAAACATGATTACTTCGTCCTCAGTAAGTGAGGCAGCACTGGAGGAATCCTTAGAACCTGCGCAGTGTCTGAACTGTTTAAAAGTAGTGGAGCTTTCTGAGCTATCTAAAATTTTAGCTTCATCTAAACCTTCTACCTGTATGTTAGACCCAATCCCAACCAAGTTGTTTAAGGAGGTATTCCCTCTGATCAGTGGTCCTATTTTAGACATGATTAATCTATGCTTGGTAAATGGATATGTACCACAGGCTTTTAAAGTAGCTGTTATTAAACCTTTACTTAAGAAACCATCTCTTGATCAAGATGAGTTAGTAAATTACAGACCTATATCTAATCTTCTTTTCTTATCTAAAATTCTTGAGAAAGTAGTTGCTAATCAACTATGTGAACATTTACAAAGTAATGACCTACTTGAGGAGTTTCAGTCAGGCTTCAGAGCTCATCATAGCACTGAAACAGCTCTGGTGAAGGTCACCAATGATATTCTCATGGCCTCAGATAATGGACTTGTGTTGGATCTCAGTGCTGCATTTGATACAGTTGATCACAATATTCTCCTACAAAGACTTGAGCATACTGTAGGGATTAAGGGAAAAGCATTAGGCTGGTTTAAATCTTATCTGTCGGACAGATTCCAGTTTGTTCATGTTAATAATAAATCTTCCTCAAAGTCTAGGGTCACTTGTGTGGAGTACCACAGGGTTCAGTCCTTGGACCAATTCTATTTACTATATATATGCTTCCGATTGGCAAAATTATCAGACAGCATGGGATTAATTTCCACTGTTATGCTGATGACACTCAGCTATATTTATCCATAAATCCTGATGAATCCAATCAGTTACTTTGACTGCAGTCATGTCTTGATGACATCAAAAGCTGGATGACTTTAAATTTCCTGCATTTAAATTCTGACAAGACAGAAGTTGTAATCTTTGGGCCAGAGTCTTCAAAAAATAAAGTTCTTAATCAATCACTTAATCTGGATGGCATTAACTTGGCCTCTGGTAATAAAGTTAAAAATCTTGGTGTTGTTTTCGACCAAGACATGTCATTTAAGTCCCATATTAAACAGATTTCCAGAGTTTCCTTTTTTCACCTCCGGAATATCGCCAAAATTAGAAACATTCTGTCCAGGAGTGATGCTGAAAAACTAGTCCATGCATTTGTTACTTCAAGGCTGGACTATTGTAATTCTTTACTATCAGGAAGTCCACAAAATGCAGTTTGAAGTCTTCAGCTGATTCAAAATGCTGCGGCAAGAGTTCTGATGAAAATCAACAAGAGGGATCATATTTCTCCAATTTTAGCTTCCCTTCATTGGCTTCCTGTTAAATCAAGAATAGAATTTAAAATTCTCCTTCTAACGTATAAAGCCCTTAATAATCAAGCTCCATCATATATCAGAGCTCTGATTACCCCGTATGTTCCTAACAGAGCACTTCGCTCTCAGACTGCAGGTCTGCTGGTGGTTCCTAGAGTCTCTAAAAGTAGAATGGGAGGCAGATCCTTTAGCTATCAGGCTCCTCTCCTGTGGAACCAACTCCCAGTTTTGGTCCGTGAGGCAGACACCCTATCTATTTTTAAGACTAATGTTAAAACTTTCCTTTTTGACAAAGCTTATAGTTAGAGTGGCTCATACCCTGAGCTATCCCTATAGTTGTGCTGTGATAGGCCTAGGCTGCTGGAGGACATCAGGGTCTAATTTTCTCACTCTACTGATTTCTACTGTTCTTCAGTCTACTGTTCTCCAGTTTTGCATTGTATTACATTGAAATGACTGTCGTCATTTCAGCTTTTAACTTTTTGCTCTCTCTCTTTTTATTCATAGTAGGTACACCTGGTCTGGCGTTCTGTTAACTGTGACATCATCCAGAGAAGACGGCTCACCCGCTACTACCATCTAATGTAGAACAGATTACTAGATCAATGTGTGCTTCTGTGCTTTTTTGTCTCTCTTGTTGTGTCTCTGCTCTGTCTTCTGTAACCCCAGTCGGTCGAGGCAGATGACCGTTCATACTGAGCCCGGTTCTGCCGGAGGTTTTTCCTTCCCGCTAATGGGTGGTTTTTCTTCCCACTGTCGCTTCATGCTTGCTCAGTATGAGGGATTGCAGCAAAGCCATGTACAATGCAGACGACTCTCCCTGTGGCTCTACGGTTCCCCAGGAGTGAATGCTGCTTGTCGGGACTTTGATGCAATCAACTGGTTTCCTTATATAGGACATTTTTGACCAATCTGTATAATCTGACCCAATCTGTATAATATGATTGAACTTGATTTTGTAAAGTGCCTTGAGATGACATGTTTCATGATTTGGCGCTATATAAAAAAAATTTAATTGAATTGAATTGAATTGAGTGAGGAGAACATCCTCAGTAAAGGAAGATGCAGGGAATGCGTCAATCTTGAGCAGACATGTGGAAGAGTTATCCAAACTGGAAAACGTCTGCTAGGTGAAGAAGCAGTGAGCTCCGCACCACCCACACCCACTCCCATCCTCCACCCCTGCTTGCTGCCAGCTTGAGTTCAACTACCCCACTAATCCATGTCTTAATCCACCATTTGAATGACACATTTTCATTGATCTTTTGGAGTAGCATTATTAACTCTCTTTTATTAAAACATTGTAATAAGGTCATTTGCTTTCTTCCAAAGCAGCCTGGACAGGTTGACAGTTGTTTTATATAGTTTTATCAGAACTGAGATGACATGGATCATGAATTGGCACTATATAAAAAATTTAACTGAACTCCATCTTGCTGTTTAAAATGGTCATGTCCCTGCTCAGAGAGGGTAAAATATGCTACTGGGAACCAATAAAAGAGCGCAATGGTGCCATGGACAGCAGCCTCAAAGGTGCTACTGTTTCACCATTTTGATTGAAATGAAAACTTGTCCTACATAGTTAATATATTAGGCTCAAATTTGAGACATGTACATCCATAATTTTGAGCAACGCACAGAGTCAGGGCTGGGAAGTGAACAGCATCTATTGCTCATAACAGATGAGCCCTACTTTTCACTCTGTACCCCATTTGCAAAACAGTGACCCCGGGAGGGAAAGTGAAAGAGTGAGTCTTGGGAGGAGAAACTTGAAACAAATGTAAATCCAGAGTGCTTTTGTGGGAATTTATGACCACTGTTGAAGCATACTTTGTCATCCTAACTGTGCTGCTGAACTGGTTTTCGTGGTGGTGCTTAAATTTAGCTGTCCCCTGTGTACCAGTGACTGGTGAATGGGGGGGGGGACCTTCACAAGGTCGTAATGTCTCTTTCCCCTTGGTTTCCCTCAGCCTGCTGAAACCAAAGACGTAAGCATCATTTAGTGGTAAAATGCCATTTCTTTCTTTAACTGCTTCCCATTGTGATTGCAAATGTATAAGCAAGAGTGGCCTTGAAAGTCCCATCTATTTTTTATCGTGTGTTAGCATATACAGATGTTTAGCTGAATTGAGAAATAAGGCTCCTGGCAGCTCAGATGGCTGTGTCCCTAAAGAGGAAACCTAAGTTTTTTCTCTAGGAAACAGGTTGGCATGTTCTCTTCCGTAATTACTTAGCTCATTCCTATCTTGATGAGGCGTCTTCCAGCAGTCCCCTGAGTGCAGCACCTACACAGTGTGAGGCCCCATCCCCTACTGGATCCCATGTGCTGGTGAAGAGGAGCTGGTCTGGCTCCTCTGCCACCTCTGGCTGTTGCCATCAGAGCACAGTCTGCTCCCTGGGGAGCATCCAGCACAGCTTGAGCAGCAAGGTACAGTGGGAGCATGTTCTGCTCCTTTCCTCCTTTGTTTGACTTTGTTCTTCCTGCACTCCGCTGAGGTAGCCACAGGGAGGGAAGGAGAACAGAGAGAGACAGCTCTTGTCATCTGTGCCAAGCTCTACGGCTGTCTTCCTCTGGCTCTTTGTTATGCCTCCACCACTTCCCTTGGTGCCTGAAGCTACAGCTCTCTGGTGCAGGCAGATACAGATGGGGTGGATCTGCCTGTGATGTGCTTATAGGAAGGTCTGCCATCACCTGAGGGAGAGTGGCCGATTTATTGCTGCGCTCCAGACAAGGAGAAAGAGAGTAGGCACATGCAGGCCTGATAAGTTGTCATATTGGGGGTGGATATCTCATGGCTTTCTGATTCTGTTAAGGGCTGCCAAATTGCTGCAGCATTTACTCCACTAATTCTTTTTGTTCTTAAGCGTGAGAGGACTGCTGATCACCTGCTTCTGAGTTGGGTCAGTTTGACAGGTCATTGGCTCACTAACCCCACCCCCCACCGCACAAAGTCTGTCATGAAGGCACACTTCCAAGTGCTAAGAAGCCGATGGAGGCGGACTCTTTTCTTAGATCACCTTTTATGCTGCATGTTTAAGATGAACTGGAAAAGCTAAGAGCTTTACTATGCGCCATGAGCAGTGGTATTATACTGCCATCTTGTGGTAAAGATGTGATCAACAATCCCATATTCAAAAAGCTCTCATTTGGATTTAAAATAAGAAAGATATGGTATACACCAGAATAACCGTTTCTTTTTTCTTTCTTTTCTAGGTAAAGCTTCCTTTTCCTATTGATCAAATCACAAATCTTCCACGGAATGACTTCCAGATGTTGGTAAAAATGCACAAATTAACGTCGGAGCAGCTTGAGTTCATCCATGATGTGCGGCGGCGGAGCAAAAACCGCATTGCGGCGCAGCGTTGCCGCAAAAGGAAGCTTGACTGCATTCTGAACCTGGAGTGTGAGATCAGGAAACTGGTGAGCAGACTGTTGGCTTTAGGTTCCCATATTCAGAACATAAGCAGCACTTGCATGGATAAGTTTTCCCCAGAAAGTTAGTTGGATCATCTTGTAATTATCTGAATGGAATTTCAGTTTGCTTGAATATGAAATGTGTGAGATTTTCTCATCAGTGCACTAAACAGAGTGAAAGCGCAGGAAAGATGCTATATATACAGTGTCTACGAAAGTTTACATCCCTTGAACTTTTCCACATCTTGTCACTTTATAACCACAAACGTCTATGAATTTTAATAGATTTAAAGGTATATTGCCACATTATATGGTTATAAAAAAGACCAAAAACCATTTGATCATGATAAAATAAAGTTGTATACACCAAGCCTCCATCCTTTTTGATGGACCTTTTTGTGGATAAAAATAGGCCCAGCACAGACCGTGATGACCTGATATAAACAGACGTGGTGACATCTACTGGCAGTATCACAGAACTAGCATAATGCCAGTTTGCTTAATTAATAAAGCAGTATTTAATAATGCCAGACCAAGCCTGACCCTTTACAATGCCTCACAGCAAAGCGGCAACTCGCCGTAATTGAAGACCAACCATTATTAATTAAATAAACCGATCTAACAGCAACTTTAACAGCCTCATATCAGAGCTTGTACTCACATCAATCAACTCTGCGTCACATCTGAGCCTCGGCAGGTTTAATGTCCGCTTCAATGAACACCATTGGAATCATATATTATTTGGCGTTTCTTTCACTAGATCTTGGACATTTCTTCAGTGTTTTGCTGGGAGATGCTAATAGCCGTTAGCCTCTTCTTTGTTTTATCCCCTGCTGCGTTATTTACTAACGAACTGAGCAAAAACAATGCATAAAAGGCCAAAATAATAACTAATATGCCAGCAGGACGTGATAATCTTTCATAAACACACGTGAGCTACTGACGTATAAACAAAAAAAAAATCAAATAATGTGCCTATGCACCTTTAAGCCCGCGCCATTCTACAACATGTACATGTTTAGTCTAAAGCATCCCATTAAAGTCATGGCTGTCTTGTTGAAAGGTAAAGCTTAACCTTTGTCTTGATACTTTTGGAGGTTTTCTTACAGGATGGGCCTGTATTTAACTAAACCCATCCTCCCGTCAACTCCAAGCAGCTTCCTTGCTGAAGAAAAGCATCCCCACAGCATGATGCTGCCATCATGATCTCACTGTGAAGATGGTGTGTTTAGGGTGATGGCTTTCTTTAACAATCGCCTTCTTCTTGCCACTCTTCCTTTGCAGCCATATTGCACAAGCTGTCACAGTTTGTGTTTCTTCATTTTGGCTGGCTGACCCTGCAATGCTGTCGTCAGAGGCCCATTTATTTGTCCTACATGCTCCACAAACACACAGTTTTGCACTGTGCTGAGCAAATTGCAAGTGGAGCGCAGCGCCCATCTCAAAGTGGGAGTACAGCCCAGTAGAGCATGGGCCAAGTAGAAGTTTCTTCAACTTTGACCAGAGTGTATTGTGACACAAACTTGCACAGCCAATAAAGACAGGATGTGTATCGAACTGTTTCTGGTCAAGGAAACTGGGCAGAGAAACTATGCTGCCCCTCAAGCCCCGGGCTGCTTTTTGGATCACAGAATCTTCTCACTATTCTCTGTCACTTGTTGCTTCTCCTCACCTGTCTTACTACAGCAGGGGCAGTTCTGTTGTTGATTTTCACACAAGTCAGCTGCATCTTCACTGCTGATAACAACGCAACCTTGCACATAAAACACAAAAATAATGTGTTTTACACCATACTCCGTTGACCCCAGCAGGAAGCTGTGCCCAGGTCACCAGTCGTGGTTGGTCCGCAGTTGTGCCCTGCTCTTTCCATTTTCAGTGCTTTACAAGATGTTCAGTGCTGGGGATATTTTTAAGAACCCAACCCAGCTTTAAACTTATCCACAACTGTCCTGTCTGCTGGGTTCCTGGGTCTCCATGAAGCTGGTTGTTCTCTAATGTTTGCTGAGGAACCTCAGAGGCCAGAAACAGAACAGCTGGAGTTATACTGAGATAAAATTACAGATACAAATGTACACACCTCACTGTTTAGACTTTTTTTTGTGGAAACGTTTTAAACCAATGTATCATTTTCCTTCCACTTTACAGTTATTCACTACTTCATGTTGGTCTATCACATAAAATACAATGAAGTTTGTGACAAAATGAGGAAAAGTTCAAGAGGTGTGAATACTTTGACAAGGCGATATAAATGTTTGGCTGACCTCTGTATTGTTTCGCTCTGTGTGTGTGTGTGTGTGTGTGTGTGTGTGTGTGTGTGTGTGTGTGTGTGTGTGTGTGTGTGTGTGTGTGTGTGCGTGTGTGTGTGTGTGTGCAGGTGTGTGAGAAGGAGAAGTTGCTGACAGAGAGGAACCAGCTGAAGGCATGTATGGGTGAACTGTGGGAGAACTTCTCCTGCCTGTCCCAGGAGGTGTGCCGGGATGTCCAACTGAGCCCAGAGCAGGTCCAGTCCTTACACCACTACTGCCCTGTGCTGCGACCCGCCAACTCTACTGCCAGCAACAACACAGGCCATGAGCCCCGGCCCCCCACCCTCAGCACCCCAGCCACCACCAGCATTGACCTCACTAGTCACTCCGGCTCAGCCACGCCAGAACCCAGCTTCCAGGGGTCACCGGGACCCTCAGAGAATGAGCCCGAATCCACCGTCAGAAACGGGGCGGACCAGGTTACGGACGGCCGTGACACCAGCTTGTACACAACATCAGAGCCAATGGAAAAATCCAACCAAACAGTAACGGTGGATTTTTGCCAGGAAATGACTGAGAAATGTACAACTGACGAGCAGCCAAGGAAGGACAGTACCAAGTAGAGGTGGCTTTTTATTCTTTTGTTTTGAATGTTTTTGTATTATTTAATTTTACTCCTCCGACAAACCCTTTCTCTGGGTTGTGAGATGGTCAGCCTCTGCCAGTGTTCACTGAAAAAAAACAAGCTTTGTATTTATGTCTTTTTGTGTTGTTTTTGTTTCCTTATGTTTTGTTGAAACGGTTGACACTAAAATTGTCTTAACAGCAGCAATACTGTTCTACAGGCTTGTTCCTCTAACCCTGACAGAGTGGGAACCTCTCACCAAACTCTTCCAATGGTGCTATACCCGGCCGGCAGGAGCCTCTGCAGGACAGCCTGCCGTTCACGTGTCACACATCACAACTTCAAGCTGAACCTCATTGGACCTAAGCAGAAGCTCTCTTTTTGTACAAACAGAATCTCTGTTTCTGCCTTCCTCTCGTCCTTTTCTCCTTCTACCACTCTGTCTTCAGTAGCTGTGCTCACACAGCTCTAGAGATGTTAAGACACAAATGTGTGCAGAATTACCTCTGAACTACATCGACAGATTATCAACTACCCAGTAACTCCTGATGGTGAGGAGCATTTCTAAGGAAAGTTGCCTGTGAGATGTTATTTCTTCTCTTAAGTGTTAGTAAGCGCTCAAAATCTCCTGATAAATTTAGCCCAAATTCTTTGGTCCTTATTTCAAGATTGATATACGTAACAGCTCTAAATTAAGACTAACAAATTCCTACTGTACATGAGGCTAAAATCTCACAGAATACCAACCAGAGACGACGTGAAAACATCAGCATGGCTGAAGAAAAAAACTATTGGGTAATTAGTGGATATTTTCCAAGCTTGTATGTTGCAACAAATAATGTTGATAGCAGCCCATAATCTAATAATTTTTTGCCATTTTTAATGTAATAAAGCCAATGCCTTAATACTTTATTTTATTTGTGTAGCATTTAAGATTACTTTTTCTTGTAAATACATTTTTTTTTGCAGTTGTGGTCCAAGATGCTCATCAAAACTAAGTATAATGGTTGGTATAGTTCATATAGTGCATTATTTAATTAAGGATATGCAGCGCTCTCTGTCGGTTGTAGCCAACTTGACAATTGTCTGTAAAAAGTCCCTATTTGCGATGTTATTTGCTTGGATAATAAAGTCATGAGAGCATGTATGGATAAATATTGAATTAATTGCTTTGAAACGCATGTGGAATAGGAATGTGCTAGAATAGAGGAATAGAACAGTGGTCGTCAGTTACAGCTCTGCTGGCAACGTGTATTGGGTCTAAGATTGTGAGAATATTAAATTATTGTCAGATCTGGAATTACTGGCCACTGTTCCATCCTGGGTTGCTACATAGTATTTTACTGAAATTTAAACTTAAATTGCATAAATTGATCTGGAACATCCTCAGTTGGCCACCAGATAGCAGCAAAAAGGTGATTGTTTGCATTGATCAGAGATTATGCCGCAGATCTGGGCTTCTGGTGTCAGTAAGGCTCAGTTCCCTTCAACGCAGCAGCTGGAACCGACATCATACCCAGTTTAACACTGTTTCAGTCTAAAACCCAACGGATTTTGGGAATTGTGCTCAGTATCTCTATTAGCAGCAAGCCCATAACAACGCACTTGTCTGCATTTTATGCCTTCAGCAACCTAGAACTCGTCTTAAAACCCATTTTTGTTCTTTTAACACCTGAGAAACTTTTTTTTGATCTTGTTTAGTTTAAAATGGTTTTATTGTGTTTAATCTTTTATATTTTATCCTTTCATATATCATATTTTTAGATTTTACTAATAACTGTATGTCTAAAATTTGCAGTTTTATGTAGCACTTTATTTCAGCTATGGCTGTTTTAAAGGGCTTTCTGAATAAAGTTGGGATGGTATGGCATCCAATGATACATGACAGTATCATGTCAACTACATATTGAGAAAAAAGAGTGTCACAGATGCGAAGAAGTTATTAAGTTGTCAGCAGGCTGTAGTAATGTTAGATTTGTCGGTGAGTGTTGACAGTAGTAAACACTACCTTGTTGTCAATGAAAAAAGCTTTCCTGAGAAAACTAAAAAACTAAGAAGCAAAAGAAAATTTTCCTCCAGCTCAACTGTCATCACTGGTGAGGGAGCTACGACTAACCACTTTTAAACTTGGAAACTTGTGACTTCCAACTAAAAATGGAGTCCATCATGATTTGGGAGAAATTATTGCTTGGAAGGGACTCACTTTGTAGATGACTTCTTTTTTATTTATCTCAATACGTTGTATCCATTTACTTGCCATCTTTTAGACCCGAAAAATGCTTACAGGGTCTCATTAACCTGAAAAAATATTTAGTGCTAAAATGAGATTGGGCAGCAACTTTGGAGAAAGTTCTGATTGAATTCTGCACACATTCGTACACACCTGTCGGACGTTTGTGTGTGAAAACAGCTTGTTGGTCTCTCTCTACCTCTGTCTACCTCTCTGTCCTGCTCTGTTTCTTCTATGAATATATCTCAGTGGCCCTTTTCGTCACCAGAATTCAAACTCAGGAAAAAAAAAAAATTCTGAATGTTCAACCTAATTCATTGAAAATGAGATCAGAGCTTCTGTACAGCGGGAAGTTACAATGCAGTTAGACTGTAAAATGTTCATATGCAAAAAAAAAAAAAAAAAAAAAGGTTTTCAAGCGTCTTTTATTTGTATTTCTGTACAGGAGAATTCTGTACAGCCTGTAACTGAGAACATTCCTTCTATGCCTTCCACAGCACTGAATCGCAAGGAGAAAAATGTGGTTAAATGGTTATTTTTTATTTCCCACTCATCAGCAATACCATTGTATTTGGATGTTGTAACAGTGATTTTTCAAGTGCTTGTTTGGCAGATGTGTATATAGTATGGAGCATGATGACTGTAACATTGATTTTTTTGTATGTTTAGAGGCATAGGTGTTTTTTTTCTCTCTCGGGTTATATCAAGCACCTTTTTGCTAAGGGAAAACTTTTGCTTTGCTGTTTCCTGTCCTGCCTAATGAATACTTTCCATCCTGGTGGGTGTTCATATACTCAGGAAATCAGCTCATTACACAAGTACACACACACAGCATGCATTCAAACACACATACGATCATGAGCCCCTTGCATGTTTAGAAGTTATACATATATACATTTTATTTATGTTTGGCCCAGGCCAGCCCCTCTTCACCTTTCACTCCTTTTTAAATGTGAAAAACGTCTCCTCATGTTAGTCCTCCCTACCTTGTTTAAGGAGACTTCCTTTCATACCAGTATTTACAGATGCTTGTTTGTGCAAGCTCTCACAAACACGTTTGTGTTGCTATTGACTTTCTCAAATTCATCCAAGAAAGTAAAAAAAAAGGAAAGAATGAATGAATGAATTTAGGCACCTTGTTTCCAGCCCCAAGCACTCAGACCCATTAGCACTTCAATTAGGGTGTTTGTCTTGATTTTCTTCTAAGTCTGAAACTGGAGCACTTAAATTGGCCCTGCAAGAGGAAATGCTTTTCGATATCGTTATATAAGCTGACGGAAGAAATGTATATGAAGATTTAGAAACATCTAAAAGAAGCTAATGATTTAGTATAGAATTATTCACAATGTTCTTTTGTATTTCTTTAGTAACGGAATAAGCTAATGCCTAATTAATTTGACGTGGAATCGGTGTACGTGTTGCCCAAATAACGGCGTACCAGTCATCTAAGGTAGAAAGTTGTTCCGACATTGTGTTTGAGCATCCTTCTCTGTGATGTGCATGCATGCTGCCTAGAACTACAAGTCTAGTTAGTTGGTCAAGCTTTTGTTTTGCCTTGTAAGCTCGCTCTTCTTTTGAAAGGCTTTTTTTTATTATTATTTTTCAATATGTGATGCATAAAGAGGCTTAACTGTATCAATCCTCTCTAGAGGTAAGCTAGAAGCGATTACAAGCAGGGTTGAGTTCAACGTGGAGCTCTATTGCTTTTTTTTTCTCTTTAAAGTCCCAATCCTTGTGGTATTACCTGTTGGCAGAACATAGATGAGGATAGTCTCACCTCTGTTGGGCTGAAATTTTCTTCTAAGGTTTAACTAACTATTGGCTGTTTTAACAAACATAGTCAGTCTTCAAAGTCTGCCTCCGTCTCTATCCCTGGACTCCTTCTCTGTCACTACAGCCCTTCTTTCACTACATCCATGAATCCTCACTGTGCTCTTCTTCTTTTCCTCTTCCCAGGCAGCTCCCCAGTCAGCTCCTGTTGTCCAGTACGAGCCCTCTACCTCCTCTACATTCTCCTTAGCCTTGCCTCTCCACTTTTGATTCCAGATTGCGCCACCTGAACTGTCCCTCTGATGTATCCATTCCTGATCCTGTCTATTTCGGTCTCTCCTAGTGCAAATGTGAAAAGGTCAGCTCTGCTGGCTCTATCTCCATCTCTAAACCATTGATCACAGCAGGTCTCTACCATCTTGGATGCCTTCCTCTCCATTCTTGCAGCTGTTCTTTTGTCACAGTATCTTTCTTCTTCACCTTTTGATGTGTTCTGCCTGCTGCTTACGGCAGTTGAGCCCAGGTACCTAAAGTCATCCACCTCTAACTCCTGTTCTGCTTTCAGCTTCACTCTCTCACTGATTTCATACGTTCCATTACCATCCTGGGCCAAAGTGCTTCTGATCTTCATGCAGCCAAGCTGGTTGATGTATCGCCCTAATGCCAGTCGTAGACACACCAATGTTCATATTGAAAGCACTCTGCTGCCATCTAGCGCTGACTTGTGCCCAATTCTGCCATCCATGTCTAATTTAGATTTTAAATACTTCAATCTATATGTGCTGTATATTGTAGGTTAACAAATTCTTCTTAATTCAGAACTAGTTTATCATCATTATAGATTTTATTTGTGTAAATTCAGGCAATATGGCCTTACAATAGAAACAAATGCACTGTGAGCTTAGTAAAACTGAAAACACAGTTAAAGTCTTCCTAAAGCTTAACTTTTGAAAAAGGACATAAAATAAAATCACAATATCTCCATGGAAACCCTGATCTTTATAGAAACGCAATATGTGAGGAATCAGAGGCAGATGCTTGTCCTCATGGGTTTTCATCATCCTCTGCCAACCTCTCTGGATGTTATTGTGTTTTTTTGCCACATTAATGTAGGATTGGGACTTTAGAGACTGGATGAGCTTTTTGGAGGTTGTTCCTCATGACTTTCGCTGATGTCAATTTTAGAAGTATAGTTTATATTAAGATCTCATTGGGTGAGATGTTTTCTGTTTTACAGCAGGATACAGTCTGTTATATGTACATTATTACCCTGTCTTTAATTAAACTGTTAGGATTGGTCCCTTTTGTAGGATACACACATGCTCATATTCAAGACACACACACACACACACACACACACACACACACACACACACACACACACACACAGTGCAGCTCATTTTCGGTTTGGAGCAGTAGTGATTCTATAGTTTTCACCCCTTTTGATTTATCTGTGCTGTTTTATAACCTGAAAACTGCAAAAATAATCCCAAATTGATATTTTAGAATCCAGAAAAAAAAAAACATTAAAATCAAATGATCTACCTTGGATATTTTTCTGCTTGCTGAGGGCTAACGATGAATGGTAAGGCACATTCTTGTTTTTATGTTTTCCGTTGTGAGAGAAAAATGTAATGACATTTGAAATGTAGCCAAAGTTTATCAGATGTTCTAACACTTCCACAGAAAACACGGGCCTCTGTCTTACCGTGTTTTGCTAATTCTTCTGAATTTGCTTATACAATCTGGGCAAACTAAGATTTTGGAGGTTTAGTCTCTGCTTTTCATCCAGACCTAGATGTCTTTTTGCATCTGCTCACATGCTCTCTTTATACAAAAGGGGCCCCTCCAAGCTTTAGCGCCAAAATATGTAAATTATATTAAATGAACCTTAGAACGTTTTGGATTAAGTCACAGAGAGAAATCTTTCATTTTTTTTACAGTCTTGATTGATAGCAAAATGTCTCTTACCACTGGTGGCATCTAGCTACGTAAATTTGTGTTGCCAAGCTTCAATCCATACTCATTGTTGCATCACTAAAAGCAGTGACAAGGACATACCAAAGCTGTTGGCATGGTCTGGTGCGCGTAGATGTAAGTCAGCAAAGCGTGTTTTATTGTTAATTTAGTGAAACAGACCATATAAATCTCAGGGTGGCGAATACTTAAACATGCGCTCGATTAAGCTCCGTAAAAGAGTTGAAGAGTTTGGAGCTGAATTGATTTTGATTTTCTTGGTCATAATGTTGGAGAATTTTATTTTCTTCAGGTGACAGTGTTGCACCAGAAATAAGTCCTGGATTTGCCCACCTGATGAATGTTGAGGCTTGATATTCATTCTTTTCAACCTGTTTTTGATCTCCTATGACTATGTGCAAGCAGCAGAAAACAAGCCCTTCTCCTTTTGTTGAGGGGGCTGTGGGGGGTGTGGAGGGCATCAACAAATTCAGTTTGGTTACTGTTAAACCAAAACTATGAGCTCAAAGGTGCTGACAAGCTATGCAGAAGAAAACCAGAGGCAGATTTGGTGAGAATCCTTTATGTTAAATGAGTTGCGAACTAATCATCTGATTATCAGCATGCAAACAGATTTCTCAACTTTATTTCCCATTATACACATGAAGTGAAAAAAAAGACATGAGTAAGCTGCTTTGTGCAGATAGGTCAAATATTGTTACAAAGGTAGGATTTATTTGAACATTGCTGTAGATCTGTAAAATGTACTCGCTCAGCTCTCTGTTTAGAGTTTTTCTTTCTTTCTTTCTTTTTTGTCGCTGCTTCTCTGACACAAACACTGGCTTTTGCAACTCCAAAGGTTGTTCTGAAAGAATATGAACAGAAACATGCCTTTTCACCAATGACTCAACTTCAGTTTTTTTCAAAAGAAAGAAAATGTTTATAATTCGAATGCACAGATTAAGGTCATTGAGTAAAATCGAAATGTAAAATGTTTACAGATAGGTGTCATGTCGTGTGTGATCAATTCTTTGCCATGCAAGAGCCGCTCAGTTCAGCTCAATGGGCTGGAAGAGGCAGAGAATGAGTCCTCTTACCTTGTGTCTCAGCCAACGTTTGGGATGGCTCAGTGTTACATGGATACAAGTGCACCTCCGATATTTGCCTTAGAACTTGCAGAGGCCATAGTTCACATCCAAGTGAAGTGAGTGTATGCAGGGGCCTGAGCCCCCATCTCTGAGTAACCAGTGCGGACTTTTCTCACACTTATCTACCTGTGAAATCCTTCATACCTCTCATAACTGGTCAATGACTGTATCAGCAAACTGCATCAGGTGTTTTTCTACATGCTTTTACACAGATTAAATGGATTATTGTATTAGTAGATTTGGTGCATCATTTTTAATGTAATAGCTCCTAAGCTTGTAGTTCAAGTTATTTTTTTGTTTTTGTTTTTTTTTCTAGACGACTGTTTTGTGTTAATATTGTCCACTTGAAATAGTTGTTATTTGCTTATTATCGACTAAGAGTTCTTACTTAAATTTTTAATGCTACATGACCCTAATTATTAAAGACTTAATAACCATTGTAAATACCTTGTTGTGCAACCCCAGTTTCATTCATTTCAATTGCTAGTGTTATATAAATGACTTTTTTGTCTAGACACCATTTCTCTTTATGAAATAAAGAAACAAGCATATCATGTTGTGTACATTTTGTTGGTGTGAACTCAAACAAAATCCTGTTTGTTTTGCTAAATTTGTTTTGCACAGTAAAGGTTGTGTTGCCAGTGTTTATTTCTATTCTTTTCTATTTTGCTCTGGCACAAAATAGATCAAGTCTGTGGGAATAAAATCTGTCTTAAAATCACTTAAGAAGAACAAACACTATTGCTGATTATGTCAAAATTCACATATTAGAGGGTCTTACCATGCCAATTCCCGGTGGCATAATCTGTTTTTTGGGGACCACACCATTGGAGTGGCAGACTGGAGTGATGGTCGCAGATTTTAAGAAAGGGGACTGGAGAGTGTGTTCCAGTAACTGGGGATCACACTTCTCAGCATCTCTGGGAAATCCTACTCTGGGGTGTTGGAGAGGAGGATCTAACTGATAGTCAAAACCTCAGATGCAGGAGGAGCAATGTGATTTTTATCCTAGCCAAGCAACAGTGGACCAGATCTTTAGCTTCAAGAAATTGTTGAGTGTGGCCACAGGAATATGCTTCTCCAGTCTACATGTGTTTTGTGGATCTGATGAAGGCCTACAACCATGTCTCCCAAGGTGTTTAGTGCAATGTGCTACAAGAATATGGCGGCTTTTAAGGACTGTGTAATCTTTGCATGCCTAAACCAAGAGCTGTGTCTGCATTTTTGGTACAAAGTAGAGCCTGTTCCCAGTGCACCTCAGACTCTGCCCCTTGTCGTTGATTCTGTTTGTGGTTCATGGAAAGGATCTGAAGGCATAGTCATGGAGATTGGAGGAAATAGAGTGCAAAGCGGTTGGAATAAGAGTCAGCGCCTTTAAGTTCAGAACCATGGCCTCACATGGTTCTCAACAGGAAAAAGGTGAACTGCTCCCTTTGGTTTGGGGGTCAGTCTTTTTTTATTTATTATTCCTTTATTTAACCAGGAAAAGTCCCATTGAGATTAACAATCTCTTTTTCAAGGGAGTCATGGCCAAGATAGCGGCAAAAGATTACATTACAATTTACATTATAGTTTACAATAACATCTATCTAAATTAGAATTTCATAAAACAGTTACAAACCATAGATCTCATTTCCAAACCTTTGAGCAATCGTTTAAAATGTCCAATCGGAATCAAATCCTTCAACTTCCAGTCTTTCTGAAGATTGTTCCATGCTGTGGGGGCAGAGTACTGAAAAGCTGTCTTTCCAGCTTCAGTGCGGATACTAGGTACAGACAGAAGCAGAGACTCTTGAGAACGTAGAGAATACAGTCCAGCCGCTCTTGGTTGAATGTACTCACAGAGGTATGAGGGGAGCAGACGCAGAATACCCTTATAAATGATCATATACCAGTGAGTGAGTCTACGTGTCTCTAATGCTGGCCAGCCCACACGTATATAAAGTTCACAGTGGTGTGTGCGAGGCTTACAATTTGTGATAAATCGTAGAGAGGCATGGTAAATTGAGTCTAACATTTTTAAAACTTGATCTGGGGCATTAATATAGATTAGGTCACCATAGTCCAGAATGGGTAAAAACGTTGCAGCTACCAGTCTCTTCTTCGACTTAAAAGAGAAACAAAGCCTATTCCTGAAGAAGCCAATTTTCAGTCTGAGTTTTTTAAGCAATTGTTCAACATGAGGTTTAAAATTTAGATTTTCATCAATTAAAATTCCTAAATATTTAAAAGATTGAACCCTTTCTATTTCTGACCCATGCAAAGTGATAAGAGGATAGCTATTTTGCAATTTTGTCTTTTTTCTTGAAAATAGCATCATTTTACTTTTATTTGAATTTAAAAGAAGATCTAATTTTAAAAGCCTGTACTGAACCAAATTAAAAGCAATCTGTAACGTAAAGACACACGCACTAGGGTTTTTTCCAAAACTGTAAAAAATCATGTCATCAGCATAAAAATGGTAGTTAGTGTCTATAAGAGCCTGACCAACATTGTTCACATAGATAGTAAATAGTAGAGGCCCCAAAACGGAGGCTTGGGGCACTCCTTTAGTTAGTGACAATGAATTAGAACAAATTTTATCTGATTTGACACATTGAGATCGATCAGTCAGATAATTACTGAACCATCCAATGGCTTGTTTAGAGAGTCCAATTTTGGTCAATCTCTCTTCAAGTAAATTGTGGTTGACAGTGTCGAACGCTTTTGATAAATCAATGAAAAGTGCAGCACAATGTTGTTTATTGTCAAGAGCTGCCAAGATATCATTCATCACTTTCAAAGTCGCTGTGATAGTACTATGACCTTTTCTAAAACCTGACTGAAATTTACACAACAGATTATTGGAGTACAGATATTCTTTCAACTGTTCATTGATTAAAGATTCTAAAACCTTTGATAGGATGCAGAGCTTTGATATAGGCCGATAGCTATTTAAAATTGCTGGATCGCCACCTTTGAATAATGGGGTAACAAAAGCAGACTTCCAAATTTTGGGAATTTGCGTAGTGCTCAGACTTAAGTTAAAAATGTAAGTCAAGGGTTGAGTTATGTAGTCTGCTGATATTTTTAAAAAGTAGGGATCAATTAGGTCAGGTCCTTGAGATTTTCAAGCATCTAATGATTTCAATGCATTATAGACCTGACACAACGTAAAAGGCTGAAAACTGAATTTTGACACATCAGAGTCTGGTTCAGGTGTTACAGGCGTAGTTGACACGTTAGAGGGTTTGGAGGATATAAAGTGTTGATTAAAACAATTTAACATTTCGACTTTATCATAAATATTTGTTGAGTTATGAACAATAAAATTTGGCAAAGTCTGTGAGTTATGTTCAACAGTCAAAGTTTTAATTGTTTTCCAAAACTTTTTAGGGTCATTGAGACTTTCAGTTGTGGCTGATAAGTAGAATTCGGACTTTGAATTTTTTATTTGAGTGGTACTTTTATTTCTCAATTTTCTGAAAATATCCCAGTCGCGTTTAAGATGGGTTTTCCTTGCCTTTGTCCATGCTAAATTTCTCTCATGTAAAGCATTAGCCAGTTCTGATGTGAACCAAGGGTTATCTCTTCCTTTAATTCTAATTTTTTTAAAGGGGGCATGCTTATTAACAACAGCCATAAAACACTCATAGAAAAATGACCAAGCTGTTTCAACATCAGGAATTAGGTAAATTCTCTCCCATTGGCACTTGCATAGGTCATGGTAGAAGGCTTGTTCATTGAGATGTTTTAAATCTCTTTTTATCATAATACGTGGTTTCTTCTTGTCCATTTTGGTGTTTCTAACAGTGGCTACAAGACAGTGGTCACTGAGATCATTGCAAAAAAAAACCCAGTGGAGGAATATTTTTGTGGGGCATTTGTTAATATCAAATCTATCAGTGTGGACTTTGAGGGATACTTGTTGTTTTGGCGGGTGGGGGACTCAATTAATTGTGTTAGGTTGAAATGATCACACAGGGATTTAAAATCTTCTGAAGTTGGACTAAGCCAATCCCAGTTCAGATCTCCAATTAGTATAGTCTCAATTGAGTCAAGCTTAAGCAGGAGATCCTTTAGTGATTGAAGTGCATTTTGGGTGGCTGAAGGTGGCCTATAGCATCCTACAACATTTACATGCAAGCCTTTAGAAATTTCAATGTTAAGTGCTACCAGTTCAAATTGTTTATAGAAAGATTCAGCCTGAAGTAATTTTACATTGAAGGATGAGTTTATATAGATGGCAACCCCACCACCTTTAGATGGCCTATCGACACGATACATTTGAAAGCTATTTATGCAAACATCATTGTCAGATATAGATTTTTTTAGCCAAGTTTCTGAGATAACCACTATATCAGCTTTTGTTGATTTTACCCAAATCCGTACTTGATCAATTTTAGGCAATAAACTTCGGACATTGAGATGAATAATTTTAAGGCCAGATAAGGACTTAAAGTCAGATGGAGTCTGAGCCTCTGGGCCAGGGTTTGGCTGTATGTTTCCAGACATTAAAAGCAGCATAAGAATTAATCGTCTTTGTTTTCCGAAAGTATGAGATTTAACATTTTTGGACGAGACTTCAATCGAAAGTAACATAATAGAGGTTTCATTCAGTGAAAAATAATCATGCAACATTGAAAGACTAAGAAGTTGATTTATGACCAAACGTTTTGAGACAAACATATTTTTACATTTTGAAACTGGTATTCTGTACATTGGAGCAGTTGATTTGTTATGATCATATGTCGCATCAACCTGAATTTGTTCAGAGATATGAGCATTCAGTTTCTGTCCAACATTTTTGTGATTATTGTGAAAACAGCAAATAAGCAAAAAGCACAATAATACACGTGAAAAATGCATGTTTAAATGATAAGTCATACCAGTTGAAAGCTGCGTGTTTAGTATGGTGAAAAATGCAGTTTGCTAGCAGATCAAGTGCAGGATTGGAGAAGCAGGTAGTAGCCAAGCAGTGCAGGCCCAGGATGGAGGAGTAGCTACCAGCCAAGCAGAGCAGGCAGTGCAGGCCCAGGATGGAGGAGTAGTCACCAGCCAGGCAGAGTAGGCAGTGTAGGCCCAGGATGGAGGAGTAGCTACCAGCCAGGTAGAGTAGGCAGTGCAGGCCCAGGATGGAGGAGTAGTCACCAGCCAGGCAGAGTAGGCAGTGCAGGCCCAGGATGGAGGAGTAGCTATCAGCCAGGCAGAGTAGGCAGTGCAGGCCCAGGATGGAGGAGTAGTCACCAGCCAGGCAGAGTAGGCAGTGTAGGCCCAGGATGGAGGAGTAGCTACCAGCCAGGTAGAGTAGGCAGTGCAGGCCCAGGATAGAGGAGTAGCTACCAGCCAGGCAGAGCAGGCAGTGCAGGCCCAGGATGGAGGAGTAGTCACCAGCCAGGCAGAGTAGGCAGTACAGGCCCAGGACGGAGGAGTAGTCACCAGCCAGGCAGAGTAGGCAGTGCAGGCCCAGGATGGAGGAGTAGTCACCAGCCAGGCAGTGCAGGCCCAGGATGGAGGAGTAGTCACCAGCCAGGCAGAGTAGGCAGTGCAGGCCCAGGATGGAGGAGTAGTCACCAGCCAGGCAGAGTAGGCAGTGCAGGCCCAGGATGGAGGAGTAGTCACCAGCCAAACAGAGTCTTAGCGTAAAGGAGGACTTTAAGTATCTAAAATTTCAAGTCTTATTGCCAAGTGATGGTAAAATGGAACGGGAGATGGACAGAGGAATTCGGGCTTCACCTGCAGTAATGCAGGCACTGATCTGGTCTGTTGTGACGAAGAAAGAGATGAGTCAGGTCCATCTATATTCCAACTCTTATTTATGATTATGAGATATGGATCATCCCCAGAAAAAAAGGGAGATCCTGGATGCTAGCAGCTGAATGGAGTATCCTCTGTAGGGGGGCTGGACTCAGCCTTTGAGATAAGGCGAGGAGCTCAATCTTGAGCTCAAAGTAGAGTCGCTGCTTCAGGTATTTGATCAGGATGCCCCCTGGGCACCACCTTTGGAGGTTTTACAGGCCCCTCACACCTGGAGGAGACCCCAGGTAAGACCCAGAACTTGCAGGAGCTATTATATATCCTGAGTGGGAAAGCCTCAGGATTGAGCTGGAGCATGTCGCCAGGGTGGATAGACGTCTGGGGATCCACACAGACAGCAACTATGGTGGCGACCGTTTTAGCTAAAGAGTCATTACCCAATAAGAGTATTCAGATGGAGCCTAAGAGTGCCTTAGCAGGGAAGATAGTGGAAACAGAGAGAACTAATTGGCTGATCCACTGCCTAAACAGTGGAGGAATGTGTTCATAAACTTCTAGAACAATCATTCACTTATTAATACTGAGAAAGTTTTGTTAAGTTTTATCATCTTGAGACACATTTCTTAATCCGGTCTCATCAGTTAACTTCTCTCCTTTGATTAGAGGACTGCATTTGGTTGTTTTTTTCCTTTGTACTATCAACCAATCACAGCTCTCAGAAGACAGCACCACACCCAGCAACAGGGTCAACCACATCTCCTCACTATGATCAAAAATTCTCACGGCTCTTTACTCAGAGTTGCACTCAGCAGCATCTAAATCACCCTGAAGCTAAGACTCCTAGGTAGGAATTTGTAGGCTAAGGTCGGAGCTCTCTGAGAGGAGTCTGAGAATCTGAGAATACAGACACTGGTCTACTACTGCAAAGAATCAGTAGCTGATGGTAAAATGCCATCTCAGCAGAAAGAACCAAAATGATATGAACTGAAATGATAGGTAATCACACATGAAAAAAACAAATTATCGGATTTTTTTTCTATTCAGGTAATTTATTATTGCATATTAATGATTTATTGATTTCCATTGTCATTGTCCACAGTCCTGTGTTACATCCTTCTGTCCTACATCTTTGCTACACGAGTTGTAGAGGATCACTTAATGTCCAACCATGCATGAATTGACACAAATAAAGCAGTTATTTGATCCACAGACCTAAAAAAAAAACTATGTGCATGAAGGAATCCAATCAGATGCTGCAAATTACATTTAAACTATAAATGAAGTGAAAGGTGAGGTGTGTGCTCATGGGTACAGAAGTCCTCTGGGCTTCTGGCCTGGGCCTCAAAGTGGGGATTTTTGGTTCACTTCTTCATGATCGAAGACAACTCCAGAATCATGCTCTGAAAGAAAAAGCACAATCTGTGGGAAGTCCATTGTTATCCACTAAGGAGACATTACTCTGTTCTCTGGACCACCCAGGATATTTGTGTTTAAATATTTTTTTTTTCTTTCATTTCAACCTTAAAGCTATGAATGCATGGTTACTGTACAATTAAATTTTTTTTTCAAGTTAAGACCATAGAAGAGACGTTTAATCACAATCCACAGCTCCTTATTGTTTGTGCCAAATTTGCCTTTTGGCACAAACATTCACACACACGGTGATGGAGGGTGGATGATTTGGGCAGGGCCTCCGAATCAACATAGACATTATACATATTTATACCAAAATATTCCAGAGTCCAGGCAGTGTAAGATCATTTGTCCAGTACTTAAAACATCACCAGTGAACCTAAATATAGCAGAATGACTAAAAAAGAAAAATAATTTGACTTGTAGAATTAGGATGAGAGATGCCATATTTCTAAACTCATTTTCCAGAATCCAGGTGGAAATCCATACTGGAAAGCCAGATGAGATCTAACCAGCTCAGGGACTATTCAACGGGGAATACCCACCATTAAAAACTAAAAACTGAGTCTCCAAAAAATCCCTGTCAGTTCAAGCAGATTCTAGTTTAAATCTCTGTACACTTGTCCATATTTTCTCAAATGAATATTGTTCCTGGGACAACACCCCACGGTGTGCATGTCACAGCTGAACTAACCCTGTTGCTGATCAACTCTGCCAGGAGGCTTTTTTGGCTAAATTACCATTTTCTTTATGGATCACATAGCTCTCACTAGAAACAGCCTGTTTTCTTGGGGTCACCCATGGAAGTTGTCTTGTTTTATGGGCAGTTATACCCTCTTTATAAAATTATACATAGCAGTGCAGTTTTGGACTGCTTGGTTTGTTACAGTTAGTTTTAATGGCAGGTCTTTGCTTCTGTGCTGCTGTTTATCTACAGCTGCATTCAATAAGACCTTGAGTAAAGTTTTTTTTTATCATTTTCGCCTGCCACATAAAACCTTTCTTTTTAGCAGGAATATCTGTAGTTAAACTTGTCTCAATAATGATGTTTCTAACAGGAAATGCCCTGATTTAAAAGCCGGGACTTTGGCATTGGCTGGGAACGAAGAATGGAAAGTGTTAACCCTGATTGGACCCTACCAGCTCATCCCATGGTGATCCAGCAGAGAGCAGCACAACCCTGGAAACACTCCCACCCTGTAACCCTATCTCCTGTTCCACTGAGTCTACTATTGAAATGTGTTTGGTGGACAGGAATGTTAAACCTAACAGGGGATGCTGTGATTTCATCTAGAAGGTATAATGTTCTTACCATGGACATCCTCCTACCAGAGGCTGGGGGAGGTGGGGTCATCACTGGGCTTTCTCCTTGGTTGAAGTGCTGGCCCTCAGTATCTGTTCCACTCTGAGAGGCACCACTATCAGATGGACTGGCAAGCTTGGCCTCCGACAGTCCTCGGGACATAAAGCTGCACTTCCTGGCTGTGGGATAGTGGTCACTCTCTGGAGAATCACTCATGTCGCTGAGCTCCTTGCTCACATTGACTTTGCTCTGCTTCCTCTGAGGGTTCCTCAGGGCAGCTGGGATCTCCATGTGGCTGGCCACTAGCGTAGCTCGAGGTCCTGAATAGCGAGGCTTGCCCGAACTCTGAGGTCCATTTGACTCATCACTGCTGAACGAGGGTTTCCTGTTTTCCAGTGTGTGCCGCCGCTCCACAGCCCCAAGTTGCTGCAAACGCTGGATGTCACCTTGGCTCGGCCGGTACGTCTGCGCACGATGCTGCTGTGAGACATCCATCCCCCCTGGATTCTGACAAGCTGCCGGAACCAAACTATGAGGGTGAACATCTCCATGAGAATCCTTGCGAGGATCTGATGCGATCTGCGTCAGCTCAAGCAGCCTTTGCGGCGAGGAGTTAGTGAGAACACAAATTTGTTGCACTATGGAATTTTTCTTTGACCTGCAAACACTGTCATCGTCTCCATATTTGTACCCATATAAGCTTTGCTTGATCTTTTTCACCCCCAGATGGAAAATCTCCAGAAGGTTGAGGAACAAAGACACTCCAGCAATGACCAGCATGAAAACCATGAAAATGTTTTTCTCTGTAGGCCTTGAAACAAAACAGTCGACGCTGTTGGGGCAAGGCAGCCTTTCACACTTGTACAGAGGGGACAGTCCAATGCCATAAAGAGCACACTGGCCAATGATGAAGCCCACCTCCACCACAGATCTGGTCAGGATATGAAAGACATATGTGCGAAGCAAAGATCCTCTTAGCGGTGCTTTCCTTACTTTCTTCTGCTCATCTAATTTCCTGAGCTCCCGCTCGATCCTCTTGTGGTCCTCCTGGTCAGGGTCGGTCCCCTCCAGCTCAGCCTTCAGACAGGCCTTCTTTTTATGCCGCTCTTTATCAAGGGTTCTCAGACGGTACAAAGCGTGCCCCATGTAGACCAGTGAGGGAGAGGATACGAAGATGATCTGCAGGACCCAGTAACGTATCATGGAGATAGGGAAAGCCTGGTCGTAGCAGACATTCTTGCAGCCGGGCTGCTCCGTGTTGCAGACGAACTCGCTTTGCTCGTCATCCCAGACGTCTTCAGCAGCAACACCAAGGACAAGCATTCGGAAAATAAAGAGGATGGTGAGCCAGATCTTCCCCACAATGGTAGAATGAATGTGGACTTCTTCTAAGATGCTGCCCAACAAGTTCCAGTCCCCCATCTTCTCTCACATTGTTAGTAGCTGTGAGTGAATTAGGAAAATAATGCAGTTTGTAAGATTTTTATCTAAATGTTTTAAACATTGAATAAAAAATGCACTTACAGGTCTTCTAGCGCCCTTGCTTCTTGTATTTTATCATAACGTTGTTATAGAAAAGATGATCCATCTGCCGAGACATCCGGGCTCATTGGCGGTCCCTTGAAGACTGCTGAAAGCCCACTGTGCGCTATGACTCCCACTGTTTCAATGCTGCTGCTAACTAGGACTCCAGTTTGAACCTATTGATCCACCTCATGAGCCTATAATACCCTGAGGTCAGTTTCACCCTGCCACACTTTTATCAGGACACTAAACAGGAAACATTGCTGACTAAGGTGTCAATACACAGCGTTGTCCAAAGCTTTCAGCTTTCCTTAATGATATTTCTGGGTCACCTCAACATGATTAAAACAATGCAGAAAAAAACGCAATTTGTCTATTTCGTTGGATCTTGAATGTAAGAAGAATGAGTTGGAGGTTGTAGGCGTTTCTATGCAGAGTAGGAACTCTGCACACAGAGCAGAAAGGATAGGGACCGAAAGCCCGAGCACTGTCAGCGAAGGTCACTCTTCACAAAAAGATAGATAGATAAACTACTAGCAATGCATGGTAGTAGTAGTTAGCAGGGTATTGGGGTATTTTTCTACCTCTTGTACTTTGTTTTTCAACTAGCACTATGATTTATACACAGTTTTTCCACTTAGACCCTTGGCATATGGAGGATACAGGAGATGACTGTTACAAGTAGAACTTTCTGGAAGTTTTTAATTAAAATAAATCTCTATAATATACTGAATATACCTTGGCCAAACAGCTGCAAAGCTTTGAATGCTGATTTAAAGTAAGCTGCTACTGGACTCTATAGCAGTGGCGATGTGTTCTCTAAAATGGCGAAATACCGACACCTGCCTGATTTCACCTTGTCATGTATTTAGTTTAGTGTAGAGGGGATTATTGCATGGTGCTCACTCAGTATTAAAGCACAGCCTACCAGGACACTTTGGAGATTTCATACCCAAAACAAGGTGCATAAAGAGCAAGTCTGGTGTGGCAGAACTTTACTGGCCTGTTCCGTGTCCTGACCTGTGTTTGATCTCATAAATGTTTCCAGAAAGATTCATATCAAATGTCTAGACAAAACAGTCTTAAACAGTTTAGAAGATTTGAAACTGCTTCAGCTGTGAAGGGTGGACTGACACGTCAGACGCCTGGGATTAAGAATGGAAAGTCCGTTCATTTGACAGACAAGTGAATACTTGCAATATGGTGTATGTGACTTGACAAAGATTCCTGGATAGGTGTCGAAATGATTTCAGAGAAACTGAAAGTGCGGCTGTTTCCGGTCATATAATGGCTCATTATAAAGAGAAAAGACAACATAATCAAAAGCCTGGATATCTGATAGCTGCATAAATAAATACAACTTTATTTTCAAGAAAATGTTATGTACAGTAGGAAGAATAATGCATTCGGTTTTGATTTACACAATGAGAAGATTTCAACTTAATGCCATTAAGGCACAGAGAAACAGCTTGTATGAAGACAGTCTGCTGACATGGATGGACATGTAAACAGTTTATGTAATCAGCAAAGAAAATGCTGCCTTTAAACCCAGAAACACCAACATTAGTTAGCGAGACTAACGTCACACAAAGATTGGTTGCAAAAAAGACCAGAGCTGTCGATTTGACAGCAGGTAATGTATTGCTGGATTACCCTTCAAGTTGTTACCAGAGGGAATGCACAAAGTTTGCGAACTAGAAGAAAAATATGAGGATGTCCTGAGCTGAAACGTGGTTTTTAAGACATTTTACAACTGGTTTTGAGGAAGACTAGGACATTGTTGAAAATTGTACAAAGTGCTAATATTGAAAAAGGAATTTGTAGATCCTGCCATGGGTTTTCAGTAAAAGGTGATCATAACAAAAAACAAAAAAAAACAATTCCAGTTGCTTAAAAAATTAACACAAAAATAAAACCCATTTCAATGTGTCAAATACTCAGACATTCCTCTTAAGGTTTCTTTTTTTTATTAAAGCCATGTGTTAGTTCAATAAACAGGAAATAATCTATTAAAAGGAAGCAATTGTGCTTCCTGTTAAGTCTTGAGATGTTTACGGAGAGCAGCATCAATGTTGGAACCAACACATCAGGACTCTCCAGAACCTCCAACGAATGAGCCACTTGAGTTTTGCTGCAGTGCAGTGGATCACATTACACAGGTCTGGTTGGGAAGATTTTTTTCCATTGAAATAAAAATCAAAGGGAAAAATCAAGTATCCATTTCCTCTTGCTTCTTAAAAAGCTTCATGAGCTGGTAAAACCTGTGAGCAACCTGAAAGAAATAAACAAGTAATTAGTACGAAAGTAAATGTCATCAAATCTTTACTTAAACAACCGTCTCTTAATCTAGATGACTGAATTAATTACAGACCTATATCTAATCTTCTTATCTAAAATTTTTGAGAAAATAGTTGTTAATCAAGTATGTGAACATTTACACAGTAATGACTGTTGGAAGAGTTTCATTCAGGCATCAGAGCTCATCACAACACAGCTCTGGTGAAGGTCACTAATGATATTCTCATGGCCTCAGATAATGGACGTGTGTCAGTACTTGTCCCGTTAGATCTCAGTGCTGCATTTGACACAGTTGATCACAATATTCTCCTAGAAAGACTAGAATGTACTGTAGGGATTAAGGGAAAAGCATTAGGCTGGTTTAAATATGGACAGATTCCAGTTTGTTCGTGTTAATAATAAATCTTTTTCAAATTCTAGGGTCACTTGTGGAGTACCACAGGGTTCAGTCTTTGGGCCAATTCTATTTATTATATACATGCTTCCTATTGGTACAATTATCAGACAGCACCAGATTAATTTCCACTGTTATGCTGATGACACTCAGCTATATAAGCAGGCTCTGCCATTACAGTCTCTCACATACAAAGTATTCCTGGATCAATGTGTGTTTCTGTGCTTTTTGTGTGTCTGCTCTGTCTTCTCTAACCCTCAGTTGGTCGAGGCAGATGACCGATCACACTGAGCCTGATTCTGCTGGAGGTTTTTCCTTCCTGTTAAAGGGGAGATTCCTTTCCACTGTCACTTCATTCATACTTATCAGTATGAGGGATTGCTGCAAAGTAAATGACACAATGCATGTGAATCCATGCTGATTCAGGAGGAGTGAATTCTGCAAGTCAAAGGCTACGTTCACTCTGCAGGTCTTGATGCTCAATTACGATTTTTTGCTGAAATGTTCATACTATTAAATACGACTTCTGTCTGAAGGGTTCAAGAACGCAAAGCAACCCACATGCACAGATAACAGAAGGAGACACAGAGCAGCTTACTGTTTGCGGAAGTAATGTGGAATGTAATGGTTTCTAGAAGTGTTCAATACATTTTGTTTAAAAAGAACCCGTGGATACCAGCCAACAACCAGCAATCTCTATAGTTATGCTGCTATACTCTTAGGCTACTGGAGGACATCAGGGTTGACTTCCGTACAGCTCCGACCAACTCTAATAAAAAATGCCGCCAAACTCGCTAGAAATCTCTCATCTACCCAGCCGATCAGTACTTGACCGTGAACGCCTGTTGGAGTTACGGTCATGTAGTGTTTTTGGACTTTTAACTACTACTACGCTCGACTGTTTACGTGGCTTCGGCGTACTACGGGTACCAGTCCCCGAGGCCTGTGAGGCGGCGGACTCTACGAGCAGCTCACGTCGGTGGAGAGCAAAGTGAAAGCGGTGTAGCCGGCCGAAGCAGCGCGGCTGCCGCGGAGGCTTAGCAGCTAAGCTAAAGGCTAACTCATTCAGATCGCTGCTCCCGTCCATCTGGCTTTCCAACGTCCGCTCACTGGACAACAAAATAGACCATCTATAACTCGAGCTCTCTGCAAAGAGGGAGTTTAGAGAATGCTGCGCTCTGATTCTGACCAAGACATGGCTCAACTCAACAATCCCAGACCAAGCCGTTAGCCTGGAGGGGCTAGCTACTTTCCGTGCCGTCAGAAACAAAGAACTCAGTGGTAAGACCCAAGGAGGCGGACTCTGCGTTTACATCAATAACACCTGGTGTAAAAATGCTTGAATAATCACAAGTTTTTGCTCTCCGGACATCGAGACCCTGATTATTAGCTGCAGACCTTTTTATCTGTCTAGAAAGTTCACTGTTATTATCACAGCGGTTTATGTTCCTCTGAGCGCTAATACAAAAGAGGCCATGAGTGTCCTCTATCAGACTATCTCTGAGCTGCAATCTGCACACACGGAAGGCGTTTTCATCATTGCTGGGGATTTTAACCAGGCAAATATGAAAACTGTTCTCCCTCATTTTTACCAACATGTGGATTTTGCAACTTGGGGAGAGAACACTCTAGACCTGGTTTACACCAACATAAAAGGCGCATTCAGGGCAGCACCCCGCCCCAAAATGGGCTCTTCAGTCTATCTGTTATGCTAACTCCTGCATACAAGCCTCTGCTGATCAGAGCTAAACCTGTAGTGAGGCAGGTGAGGGTGTGGACTGAGGGAGCAATGGAGGCGCTCCAGGACTGTTTTGAGTGCACTGACTGGGACATGTTCAAAGCTGCAGCAACTTATGAGGACAAGATTGACATTGATGAGTACCCATGACTGTGTCAGCCTACATCAACAAATGCATTGAGGACGTCAGCACCACAAAGACCATCATCATCCGAGCAAGCCAACGACCATGGATTACTGTTGAGGTCCGTCAAGCACTAAAGCATGGAACTCAGCCTTCAAGTCTGGTGACAAGGAGGCACTGAGGACATCGAGAGCCAACTTGAACCGTGCCATCAGGTTAGCGAAGCGGAACCACAGTCAGAAAATCCAGGAGCTTTTCCATGACGCCAGCAACACCAGGAGCATATGGAAAGGCATACAGGCGATCACTGAATACAACACGCCCTACCCCCCGGTGGGTGAAGTTGATGCTGACTTCCTTAAGGGACTAAATAACTTCTTTGGGAGGTTTGAGACACTAAACAGCACTCCAACTGTGAAAGCTGTTCCCCATCAGGAAGAGGAGGTGCTCTGCCTTGACACTGCCGACGTGTGGAAGACTTTGAGGAGAGTCAACCCGCGGAAGGCACCAGGTCCCGACAACATACCTGGGCGGGTGCTCAAGGAGTGTGCAGGCCAGCTGGCTGGTGTTCTCACAGACATTTTTAACACCTCGCTGGACCAAGCCTCAGTGCCAGCATGCTTTAAGCCTGCCTCCATCATTCCGGTGCCGAAGAAACCTCAAGTCACCGTTTCAATGACTACTAGCCTGTTGCACTGACTCCCGACGGAACCGCTCCACTGAGGACGCCATCTCCTCTGCTCTTTACCTGAGCCTGGCACACCTGGAGGAGAACACACACGTGCGGATGCTGTTCCTGGACTTCAGTTCGGCGTTTAACACCATCATCCCACAGCACCTGGTGGGAAAACTGGAACATCTGGGCTTCAGCACACTCCTTCGCAACTGGCTGCTAGACTTCCTCACCAACAGACCTCAGTCACTCTAGGTCGGACAGAACACCTCCGATGTCATCACCCTCAGCACGGGCTCCCCTCAGGGCTGCGTTCTGAGCCCCCTGCTGTTCACCTGATGACACACAACTGCATCCTCAGGTTCACCACCAATCACATTGTGAAGTTTGCTGACGACACAACGGTGGTGGGCCTGATCAGAGACGACAACGACCAGGACTACAGAGAGGAGGTAGAGCAGCTGGTGGGCTGGTGCAGAGAAAACAGCCTGATCCTGAACGTGGAGAAGACGAAGGAGATCATCGTCGACTTCAGGAAGAACCAGCCTCACCACACTCCACTGCTCAACAGCTCAGCTGTAGAGGTAGTCAGCAGCACCAAATTGTGCACGTGACTGCACCCCAGGGGGGTGGTGCACATCACGGACAACCTCAGCTGGTTTGTGAACACCACGTCACTGGTGAAGAGGGCACAGAAGCGCTTGTACTTCCTGAGGAGGATGAGGAGAGCCCACCTGCCCCCGCCCATCCTCACGACCTTCTACAGAAGCACCATAGAGAGCATTCTGACCAGCTGTCTCTCTGTGTGGTGTGGAGGCGGCAGTGCCTCTGACTGGACGAACGTGAGGAGAGTGATGAGGACAGAAGAAGGGATCATCAGGGCTCCTCTTCCCTCCATAAAAGACATTTCATCTCAGCGCTGCGTGTCCCGAGCCCGCAACATCATCAGGGACCCCTCACACCCCCACCATGGACTGTTCTCCCTGCTGCCCTCTGGGAAGAGGTTCCGCAGCATCCGCTGCAGGTCCACCAGGTTCTGCAAAAGCTTTTTCCCTGCTGCCATCAGACTGTTGAACTGCTGAACTATAATCCATAAACACTCATTGCATCAACACATCATTGCATCTCCATCTAGCATCACAAATGCATTTAAAAACTCCTAGTTTTTAAATGCATTCTTGCACAAAATGCCCTTTGCACAATCAAATTCTGTACATACAAATGGTTTTAAAAATACTCACCTGTACACTGTGACTTCTCCTGCATTGTTTACATTTCAATTGTTTACTTTTGAATCACTGCTGCACCTTATACTGTATTTTAAATCTACTGTAATTTACAAGCTGTATTCTTGCACAAATGCCCTTTGCATAATCAATTCTGCACATACAAATGGTTTTAAATATACTCACCTGTACACTGTGACTTCTCCTGCATTGTCTACATTTAAATTGTTTACTTTTAAATCATTGCTGCACCCTATACTGTAATTTAATTTTACTGCAATTTACAAGCTGTATGCAATGAAATTTCGTTCTGTACGCACTCTGTGCATACAAAATGACAAATAACGTTGTCTAAGTCTAAGTCTATTTTTCTCACTCTACTGATTTCTACTGTTCTCCAGTCTACTGTTCTCTAGTTTTGCATTGCATTGCATTGAAATTACTATTGTCATTTCAGCTTTTAACTTTTTGCTCTCTTTTTCTTCATAGTAGGTACACCTGGTCTGACGTTCTGTTAACTGTGACATCATCCAAGGAAGACAGATCACCCGCTATTACCATCTAATGTAGAACAGATTACTGGATCAATGAGTGATTCTGTGCTTTTTGTCTGTCTTGTTGTGCTCTGTCTTCTGTAACCCCCAGTCGGTCGAGGCAGATGACCGTTCATACTGAGCCCGGTTCTGCTGGAGGTTTTTCCTTTCCATTAATGGGGAGTTTTTCTTTCCACTGTCGCTTAATGCTTGCTCAGTATGAGGGATTGCTGCAAAGCCACGGACAATGCAGACGACTCTCCCTGTAGCTCTACGCTTCTCCAGGAGTGAATGCTGCTTGTCGGGACTTTGAAGCAATCAACTGGTTCCCTTATATAGGACATTTTTGACCAATCTGTATGATGTGATTGAATTTGACTTTGTAAAGTGCCTTGAGATGACATGTTTCATGAATTGGTGCTATATAAATAAAATAGAATTGAATTGAAAATCTCTGCTTGTTATTATTAGAAAGCTGCTGAGCAATGGGAATATCACCATAGCATTAAGTATCGGTCAAACTGTTTAATACATACACTTATTTGCAGGTTTCACTTTATGTTCTACAAGAATTGATTCATTTCTAATTCAACAAGCTATTCTATTGAATAAGGATATTCTGATTAATTAAAAAGTGGTTATTCTCTTGTTTTAAATAGTCCCTTTTTAAAACATTTTTATCTACAGGGAATTTTTGTTCCTTGTAGATAATGTAGAGAAAAGTCTAAATTAAATCGCAATCGTAATTTTGGTTGAAACATATTGCAATTTAGATTTTTGGCTAAATCGCACAACCCTATTTTCTTTACCAACCAAAAACAATTTGAAGTTGACTGGATTGTTTGATGACCAGGTTCAATTGCAATGTATGTAACTGACTTGGTCTAATTGACATTTCTTTGTAGAGTACCTTGAAACAACAGCAGCCGTAAATTAGCAGAATATGAATAAACTAAATTGAAGAGTTAAGATTCACTCACCTGGCTTGATGGCTTGTTTAGTTTCTCCGACAGTGTAGAGAACGTCTCCCGTGAAGCTCCTTTGGTCTTCAGGTACATCAGAATAGCTCGATCTTCATCTCTGAGGAGGGCACGACAGAGAGGCTGAGCATCACACCCTTATACTTTACTTGCTTGGATGCTTTCTTTACCCAGTATCACTGCAAACTGTTTACAGGTTATGAGTACAATGGAACAATGGAGGAACTTACAAACAAGAATGACCAAAAGTCTGGGTTGATTTCAAAGAGAAACGCAAATTTTCCTCAGTGCTTATGCTGAAAAAGAGCTTCCATCCCCTATGCTGACAGGGTCTCCAAGGAGGCGCCCTCCTGCAGTGGTCAGTAGGGTACAGGCGGGGTAAACAGCACACAGATCACAAGTCTATCTAGCAACAAAGATAACCCCGAGCATCATCTTAATAAGACTGTTGTACAGCAACAGAGTGTCTTCAGAAGCTTCTCCAGATAGACTACTACAGGAGATCCTTCCTGCCTGCACCCATCACCATATGCAACAACTTGTTGAAGAGACTCCTATGAGTTACACCAGCATTTAATTTCCCTTTTGGGATTAACAAAGATTAATAAACGGATAAAAACTTGTCTAAGGATGCCCATCCAACTCCATCAAGTCATTAATTTCTCAGCAGTTCCTCTTCTTCTGAGTAAGCATGGAGACGATGGAGAGAAGGACCTCCTTTTTACCAGGATGAATCCTCCAGCTCAGTACAAGTGACTATCTGTTGGGATCATCTGGGCCTTAGGACCGAGAAAATGGCCACTAATAACCACAGTTAAATATATAACACTAGATTTTAAAGGGCTTTACTTTGTTTGTCGGAATCCTTGATGGGCTTTTGAGCTGTTAGAAAATGCTTGAAAGCTGCAACCTTATAAATGACAAAACATTGAGAGGAAATTAGCAAAGCTAAAAATATCTCAATGTAGGAGTTTTTGTCGGAGACGTCATTAACTGTATCAAAAATCAAGAAGCTTTATTGTCATTATTTGTTACCACACCAACATGTTTGATGAGACAGACACCGGCTCAGAATGAAGGGCTATGAGTGGTGAGTAAGACTGGAAAGCGCTATATAAGTTCAGTTCATTTACAACTTACAACACATTACACCTAACAAGCCTACACAACAAGACATGTTCAAGTTTGCTTCCTGAAATCAGTTGATTGCACTGACCAACAACACTCCCTGAGAGGCTCAAAGTGTGCAAACAGTCCTCAGCATTTGATAGACACATTTCCAAATCAGAATCAGACAGCAGTCCATTTACTGATTATCTAGAGCAGGGGTTCCCAAACTTTTTTAGCTGCACACCCCCTTCAGTGTCACAACCGGCTTGGCGCAGGAAGAAAAAATTCTGTTGCAGTTCAACCATCATAACAAAAGTTGTGGGAATAAAATTGGAACATAATTTGAATGAAACTGCAATAAAGTTGCAAAATCCACAACACAATCCTGAGGATTTTGCAGATGCATCAGTGGCTCAGCCTGGAGCGAGAGAAAGAGACGCTCAGATCAGCCACACCTCCACAACCTGAAACGTCTCTGAAGCAAGGGATTAAACTGATGATCTACCTGTGTGTGTTTTCACTTAGTTTTTTGTGCACCAGCTTCTTAATTTGAGTCTGATTCACAATTTACGTTGCAAAATACAATCATGAAGAACTTTGATTTGTGTCCGATGATATATAGATGATATATATATATATATATATATAAATGAGAGAGAGAGAGAGAGAGAGAGAGAGAGAGAGAGAGAGAGAGAGAGAGAGAGAGAGAGAGAGAGAGAGAGAGAGAGAGAGAGAGAGAGAGAGAGAGAGTCGCGAAGCTCTCTCTCCTCCTCTCTCAGCCTCCTCCTCGCTTCTCTCTGAGAGAGAGAGAGAGAGAAAACCAGGCCAGAGTAACAATAACAGAGTGCTCCATAAATATGTTAATAATCAGAGAAATAAAAACTTTTACAGCGGCTACATTCAGCAGGTAAACACGCCCATGACAACACACCTCAGCTCCCCTCAGCCCCACCGCCGGTTTGTCCCTGTCTGAATATGCGCTAAAACCGCATCTGTAAAATGAACTGCGCCTGTCTGAATCTCAATGAAACGTATTGCAGCTCTGTGCGTGACCATAGTCAAAAAATCGCGGAGGCTGCAGCGGGAGTGGGCGAGTCATGTGCATCAGTGCTGGTAGAGGTTCAGAATCACCGCAACATCGAAAGAGAGACTGTGTCGATCAGTTTAAGATTGTAAAAACTTTCGGCCCGAATTCAATTGTCCCTCTACTGACGTACACGTCTCTTGCCTCCGATTCCCTGGTTTCAGCGAATTGAGCATATTTGCGACAATGAATGAAGTAGAGGGCACAAGCTGCTTCTTCTACGCATTGAAGCACAATGCGTAGAAGAAGATAAATTCATATTAAAATGAAGTGTAGAACAAGACTTTTTAAAATAAACAGATTTTAATGTCAATACATTTTATTTATTTATTAAATTTGCTGTTTTGATTTTAGTTTTCACAAAGGAAATGTTTATTTACACGTCTTTATGGTGTGGGGAAAAAAACACCGCCATTACAGATTTCAGCTCGCGTACCCCCTAGCCTAGTGGTAGCTCGCGCACCCACAGTTTGGGAATCCCTGATCTAGAGTACTGTGCAGCTGCATGGTGTATCAGAGTAAAGCTCCATCGTTTGATACACTCATGCCCAAAGGAAATACTGCGCAAAAAATGTTGAACTTCAAGTTACTACAACACCAAGCGACTACACATTTACATGTGAGAGAGAAATAATTGTCATTGTGTCAAGCTCCTGTGGAACCAGCTGTGTGATTATAACATGTAACAGACCATGGTATAGTGATTCTCAGCAGGAGGCGATAGCCCTCACAGCATTGGGAAAGAAGCCGTTTTAAAGTCTAATAATATTTGATTTAATCTACGACTATAAAATATCTGAAGACAACTTTAGAAATGGCTTTACTCCATTGTAATCATTTCACAACATTAAACAATGCTCCAACCTCCAATCACTGCTTACTGACCTGGTCCATGCCATCACCACCTCGCCCTTCTTTCTGACGATGTTCTTGGCAGACAGACTGCTGGGGGACAGAGCTGCAGGTGAAAGACTCTTGGACGGGGACGCCTCCTGCAGGCCATTCTCCTCCTTTTTAGACCTCTTGGTTTTCAGTTTCCCCTGCCGTTTTTTGCGTTTCCTGAGCTGTCCGCAGCCCCGCAGGGTTTTCTCAGATGAGCTGCTTGTGTCAATGGTGAGACTCTTTTCTGACTCTGATACATTCGAGTCATACAAATCTGCCTGTGCCACTCGGCTCTCTTTATTTGAGGCTGGGCTTAAAGGGGCGCTTGGAACACAGCTGCTGGAAGCAGCTCTTTTAGAGGAAACACTTGGCTTATGTGACTCAGATGGAAATGCTTTTTCTACCCTGGGCTGTGTCCTTCCACCATCTGTGACTGTTACATGGTGGGAACTTTGAGAACTGGTGTTTAAACTGGCATCTGAGGGAGCAGTTTGAGGCGAGGTTTTCTCAGACTGAGAGGAAACGGCTTGTCTTTGCTTGGGTGAATTGTTTGTAGGAATGCCTCTTTGTTCCTGGGTGTCTGATTTAAGGTCTGGCTGACAGACTCTTGGCCTTTCAGGAAGACAGGGCTTGTTCTCTGAAGGTAGAACCGTGCAGTGACTGATATTGTTTTGACATTCCTGGGCAGATGCATATGCTCCTTTACGTAGCCGATCTCGTTTTACCAGCGTCTGGCTTAAGCTCTCCTGGGCAATCAGCGTGGGTTCTGCAGCTACACTCATCTGACGAATCCTTACGACAAAGTGATCATTGGACTTCTCCATCACCAGCGCCTGCATGGGAACATCAGGCTTGAAGACTAAACCACTGGCAGGTGTTTCTGAGGCGGTGCTGTCTTTAGAGCTGCAGCTGGAGTTGTCCAGAGCCAGGTGAATGTCCTGCTCTGTGGCATCTTCCCCCTCCAGCAGGGCATCCTCACTTATGTGAGCATTGATGACGCTGTCTGGAGTGGACACCACTTGTATCCCAGTGCCTGCTGGCTGTAGGAAACTGAGGCTGCCGTCAGATTTAAGAGGAGACGGTATTGTTAGAGAGACTGCCAGGTCTTCGGCTAAAATAGAATATGATTTCTCTGCTGCAAGGCAGCCCTGCAGCAGCACTGCGTTTCCAGATGGAACCTCTAAGAGGCAACTTTCATCAAACAGGGCTGGGTTAAGGGGGATCTTATCTTTGGCACACGGGGATGACCTCTTTCGGGGGGAAATGCTAGACCAGGTAGAAATGAGTCTGGACGAAGCTTCAGACTTGGATGGTGACAGGAATTTCGATGGTGTGGAGAAGCCAAAAAATCTTTCTCCATCCTTCCTTGGAGTACCAACTGACCACGTGGTGCCGTCACCAGGCATCCCCGTGCTCTCCAATAAGTCAGATCCTTGAAGAAGACATTTGAATATTTCTCCCATCTGAGAATCTCTAACTAAATTGAATGTCAAACTGGAAGCTTGTTGTTCTGTGAGAAGCTCAAAGTCAGTTTTATCCAGCAAGGAGCCGTTCTGAGAGCTCACCAAAGAAGGTATTGTATTCTTCTCTGGAGATGGGAGGAGATTGCTGCAGGAAAGGAAATCGACCGTATCTTGTTTATTTGCCCGTTCTGGAGGATGAACACGAGAGGTGGAGTCTTCTTCTGTGTGTGACATCCGGATGTCTTTACCTCTGCTTCCAAGGCCGGTTCTGTAAGGGACCACAGCGCATGACTTGGTCCCATTAGGGCTGGAGTTATGGGAATTGGACTCGTTCTGTTTAGACAGTGGCTTTTTGACAGGAGTCTGCTGAAAGTCGGTTTCCTCTCCATTGGACCTTTTGACTTTAACAGGAGCCCTCACAGGTTGGCAGAGCCTCTTCAGTGTTGTGCGGATTTCCAAAAACAAGTAGTCCACTTGGTTATCTACAAAGTCCCACAGCTTTTGCTTTAGATTGACCGCTTGCTGTTCAAAAATGCGTTTGACAATGCCATTATTGAACACCTTGGTAAACACAGATGCAATCAGCATCCTCAACTTAGACTTCAGCTCCTCAGGCTCACTGCACATTTGGCCAAACTGAGCACCATCCACAAACTCTACAAAGGACTTCTGAAAATTGTCCATCACACCATAAAAGCTTTTCTTAGGGAATGTTTTGTGGAGCTTCATGTATTTCTTTCGCATCTCTGTGCGAACCAGCTTGAACGTCTCCATGATTTCCTCTATAGTTGAAAACGATGTTTTGCTAACTGCTGGGCAAACGCTCTTAAAACGACTTCTAGGACTGTGTGTGGAGAGGGCAGCTGAATCATGAGGCTCCTTGGAAACAACCCGGCCTTCTTCAGGTGGTTTTCTTAAAGATGTGATGCTTGGTTTATTCTTGACCGGTTCTGTTAACTTTGCCTTCTTGGTAGCAGGAACGTGAGAACTTGAAGCTGCCTCATCACTCTCGCTTAAAATCTCCCCTTCTTCCAGTTCCATGTCAATACGGCTTGAAGTCTGGTCAGACGCCATGTTCTGTGCCTCTCGATTAGCAGGAGAACCTGGATATTTGTTCTCCTTGTTAACGTCCAACTTCTTCAAGTTGTTCTCAACAGCAATGGTAGAAAAATCTGGATAGAGAAGAGAGACATTTTGAAGCCAATGACATTTAAGGCTAGGTCTTATATAATTAATTACAATAAGCATCACCGTTCAGGGCTTGTATTTGATCGTGGCGCACCGCCACAACTTCACAATGAATTCAAAGATATATTTAAAACAATGTAAAGCATATAACATTGTTATATTATATAGCAATATTATAGCTACTATATATTTGGGGACTTATTCTAATCATAATCAGTTTTAAATGTAGTTAAAATAAAGTTACTTTATTTTGAAAAGCAAACCCCTCCGACTGCTCTGTGTCTTGCTGTGAAGCTGCTAGTGTCTGAAGCTGGGCTGCCCTCGGTGGTGAAGGAAAACTAGAGACAACAGTCCAGTGTTTCCAACTTAGCAACTTTGCTATTATGTTTGGAGACTTTTCAGGCCCCTCAAGCAACTTTTATCCAATAAAAAGTGACTAGAAAGAAGTCTAGTGAGTATTCTCTGTGTTTTTGGCAATTTAGCAGCTATCTACCGTTACCGTGTCCCTGTCTCACAGTCACAGGCAGCTGCCTGTCCTGAAAGCCCTGCATGCAGTCAGAGCAAAGAGAGCAGCAAGGAGACCTGCTGTTTTCACACTGCAACTGCAAACACACAGCTGCTGATGTTTTCACCCTGCTGGATATAAATATAAGAAATGTTATTTTTTAATCTAGTCTTGTTTTTTCTGTGAAACTGTTGCACTAATTACCTGATTTACACACACCTTGAATCGCTTATTCACCTTGTTCAATGTGTATTCCTCTAATAATTATGGTTTTGGTCTTATTAGCTGTACATAGTCTGGATTCAAGCAATGTATAAAAATGAATCCATTATTTCATAAAGTAATGTTAAAATATTTTGCATTTCAATATTTTAACGACCACTGACGTCAGTTAAATGCCTTCAATGTTCACATTTTCCACATTTCTCAGCATCAGATTGTCCTTACAATTAAACTTCAATGTAATTAAAGGGGTTGGAATGAATTTGTCCTTGTCTATACCTTCAGTTTAGCAAGGTTAAGAGTGAGCTAGATAATTTTTCCTGTGAAATCTAGATCATCACAATCCAACAGGCTCCCTGTAACAGAACAATATGAGAGGTCAGTGTCACCACAAAGACACTAAAGGTTTTAGAGCTCCTCCACGGTGGAAAAGCTGGCAACCTGCTGGCAGACTGACCACCACTTGAATCATCCAATCACTAAACATCCAGAAAACAACACCAAAAGTTGAAATCTGGTATCTAAATCCAACCCAGTTGAAGAACCTTCAGTCCAGAACTAGAAGGATCTAAAAGGAAAAGTTTTTTTTATTTTTGAAAAGGTATGTTTCTAGCCGTTAAGAACTCAAAAAGCAGCATTTAACAAATAGAAAACTAAAAACACGATGTTGTAGGTCAAGGATAAAAGGTCCTTTCCTAAATTTAAATAATTATTAGAAAGCTTTTATCTCAGAAATGTTTATTTTTTATGTAACAGAAATAGGAATTTAGTCTGGAAATTTTTTCCAATTTTCCAAACGTACCCAGAAAGTAAATCAAACTCCCTTCTTCTCACGGCTGCTTAGGAACCATGTCAGCACGGGTGCATGTTGGTGCCTCATAACCCAACATTAGATACCTTTACGTTCACATCCACCAATCATCCTTTCTGGATTGTTTCCTGTAAGTAAGGGATCTTTGAAATCTTCCTTCAGACAGCTGTTTGTTTTAAATGAACCATTTTAACAACACAGGTGATAACGCTGCAGGGTGAAGGAGCCCCGTCACGTTTGGGGGTTGGCGCCAAGCTCTGCTATAAGATGGGTTGATTTTTAGATGTCTGAACTACTGCGGATAAAAATATGCCAGATCAGATCTTCTTTCATACCTGGACACCCTGAAATGAGACAAATCTCTGGGGAAAGGAATCAAATCAGGTCTGAGGAGAACAGCAGCAACCACAGACAATAAGCACCTGTGATCAGGCAAGCCATACCTTTCTGAAGACTCTTCACATGCGCGAGCTTGCTTTGCACATGGAGGAGACTTCTCTTAGCTGTCTGTATGGGGCTCCTCAGGGGGCTGATGGCTTCAGGGATCCTCCTTAGATTGCTTAGTGTGTGCATCATGGAGTCTTCATCGTGAGGCAATGACACGGAGCTGGACGGCTCAGCGTGGGGGTCCTGGCTGCAAGTCTTCTGAGGTGTGACGGTGAGGGCACTGGATTTCCCCAGGTACATGTCCTCCTCTGTTGTGCTGCTCACCTTGGACACTCCGATGTAGCCAACAGAAGAGTGGGGCTGGCTGCTGACGTCCCCGTCATCAGCGGGGTCCTCGTCTGTCTGCGTCATAACATAAATGGCTTCCGAGAGACTCAGCCCTTCCTGTGGAAATGAATCCAGACAGATGGAGCTGGACACTGAATCTGGGTCTTTGGAGCGTTCCAGTTGACCGAGATGATCGTTCCCCTGAGGTACGCTGGTTGAAGATGGGAGGCAGAGACCTGGCTGAGCTGGTGAAACAGCGTGAACGCACCGTTGACCTGTCGTTCTGGCTTTCTCCAGCCTGTGTTCAGGATCATCAGAGTCCTTTGGCTGAGGTGATGCTGCAGCGTTGTTGGCTGCATCTATCGACACACTCGCTGGAACAGCAGTTTCATCTGAATTAACAGCAGCAGCAGCTTCTGTCCCATCAGCAAGAAGATCAGCTGCATGGTCAGGCTGGGTGCTTTGTACTTCGGTGCTTTTCTGTTGCTCCCCGATGGATGGAGACGTGTCGCTGGGCTGAGAGCTCTCTGTGACCTCCAGTTGACCATGTCCAGCTAGCTGGCCGCCTGAGACCAGTTTCTCACAATGCTCTGAGTCATCCGCTGCTGGTGAAGAACAGCTCTTTGAAGACAGGTCTTTACAGGGCACCGGCTCTTCGCCCCCTGTTGCATCCTGGGATTGGCGTTGGGGGGGACTACTCAGGACAGAAAGGGTTTCGCCGGCAGACTCATTCCCATTTTTGGCATTTTCCATCCCGTCGTCCACATCAGAACTGTCACTGATCGTCTGGTTACTCGGGGCTGTGAGGTCCTGTGTGGGTCGCTCAGCAACATGTTCTAGTTCTGCTTGTAGCTCACTGCTGTCTACCTCATCGATGACGCACAGGTCGTCCATGTCGGGCTGGGAGTGTTCCTCCGCTGATTGCTCTTCAACAGAACCGTCTACTTTTGGGAGTTGGGCGCTGCTGTCTTTGGGCAGAACATGCTTTTTGATTGGTGAGAGGGTCAGATTCAATGTTTCCATGAAGCACAGTTTCTTGTTTGAATTATTTTCATCCACAGACATACTTGCGTCTGGCTCTCCAGCTGACCTTTTGACATCTTTAGCTTTCTTTTCCCGTCTTCTTTCTGGCTGTTTAGCTCTGTGCTTCCTGTGCTCTCTGCTGTTCTCTTTCTGACTGCTTTTCCTGTGACGCCTTCTCTCGACTTCATCCCTACACCTATCTGCGCGTCTTTGATGATCTCTGTGTTGATCTCTTTCTCGTTCTTTACTGCCCTCACCGGAGCGCTTAGACTGCTCTGGAGAAGAGCTTTTCTTGTCCTTTGAACTGGACCACCTATCATATGTGTGACTTTTGGAGATTCTTCTGTACTCAGGGAGGCAGTTTCCACCTGACGGGTAATGTTGAGCTTTATCGTGCTCTAGAGAAGCTGTTCTAGCTTCATCTCTTCTCTGGACTTTACTGCCTTCGTTCTGCTGTTCAGAGGAGGCTGCAGTGCTCAGACGTTCTTGTGAAGAAGTTTTAGCTCCATCTGATCGGCAGTGTCTCTCTATGTTTTGGGATTTCCTGTATTTGTGCGACCGAGAGCCGCACCCTTGTCCAGTGTCTTTATCCCCATTGTGTACCTGCTTTTGGTCAGAGTCCTTGTCGTGATGCGAACCATTTCTAAGCCTCCGATCTGTTGAAGCAGACAGTTTCTGACTCTCATTTCTCTCCTCTCTGTCTCTGGACTCGTGCCTGCCTGGTTCAGTCTGTTTCTTAGCTACTTCCTGTCCTCTTTGAGAGTGGTTATGAAGTGGGGGGGTTGTAGATCTGCTGAAATCACAAGGTGCTTTGGTCGTAGGTTGAGGAGCATCTACTAAAGGGAGCTCCTCCTTAGACTGTGAATTTGGAGGAGATTGTGGTGAAAGTGTTCTAATTGAGGAGCGGATGGAGGTCCGACCAACCCAATTCGGATCCTGTATACTTTTTGTCTTAGACGGATGGTAATGAGGAAACCTTCCAGCCCTACAGGACAATAAAACAAGACAAATGCTACTGATCATTGCCAACAACATATGGATCTGCGAGCATTTGTAAAAATGGTCCAGCCCAGTGTGCTGCTGTGGAGCGGTTTACAGGGGTTGATGGCAACACTCACCGCTGGGTCAACCTTTGAATCTCAGCATCTTTCCGAACAACTTCTTGCCTTGCTGTTCGTAAAAGTGCCGAGATGTTCTTCTTAAGACGATTGTTTTCGGTCGTCAACCTGGTATTCTATCGATGGGAGAAACAAAATGTCAGTATTAATTCTTTAACTGTTCACAGAAAGAGGCTAGAGCTACAGTGAATATAATACATAACTTTAACCTGACCTTTAACCTCAGCAATCCAATTGAAAAAAAAAAAATTAACTAACAACATGGTTGCGTAAGCGTGCACACCTGCTTACTAAAACTTTGTTGAAACCCTTTTATTACGGCACTCAGGTGTTCTGAGCTGTTGTGCCAGTTCAGACGTGACAGAAAGCGGTAACGGACTACGTTACCCACGATGCAATGTGGTCAAAATGGCCACCAACTCATGTGGTCAAAATGGCCACCAACTCCCATCACGCAACACGGCAAAATGGCCGCCGATCAAGGAAACAGCATCAATTCGGGACGTAACGGACTGCGTTACCCATGATGCAATGTGGTCAAAATGGCCACCAACTCCCATCACGCAACACGGCAAAATGGCCGCCGATCAAGATAAGGTTGCTATAGTGATGGCTATAAAAGCCGATCACACACGATGAGCTTCCTTCTTCCCTGGCTTTTGGCCAACCCGAGAAGACACACACGCACAGCTGATTCCCACGCCACGTGTTCGATTGCTCGCTGGACCGAGATTTTTCGACGCAACGGTTATTCCCTGCTTTATAACAGGAGGTCGACTTAAATAAGTACTTTTAAATTCCCTCTGATCAAAAGACTGAGAGACGCCGCATCTCCCACTGATCGAAGGGGACCCCGCTTTTGTCTGGCCAACAAGCGACTGTTGAACCCGGAGGAAGAAACGAAGCAGCTTCTCCCCCGTCCCGCTGCAGCCTGTGGACAACTGCGCTCGTCGAAGCGCGTCCAGAAAGCCACACTCGGAGCGTTCCGGACCAGCCCCGAGGCACCTCAAAGTAACGGGGTTTTCCCCCTTTCATTTCTGTCTCACCAACAGGGTGTTTAGAAGTGCCTGGGCAGGCGTAGAACTTTGTAGGTGTTGGTTAATGCTTTTATTCCACGACGAAGTTGGAATTATTTTTGCTGAACATTTTCTTTGTATGTGCATGTATTTTACAATTGATTTGCTGTGTTGATTTGTGATCCATCAAGAACCCCGCCGTGGGTTACCGATTTATCTCTTTTCATCTTCTTCCCTGCTTCCCCCCTCTCTCTCTTTTCGCTCCTTATCAGTTTAATTTCTTTGTCCGAGCTCAAGTCGCGGGCTTTGCTTTAAACTCCTAGTTAGCCCCCCCCTCTCGAAACGAGGCATTGTCCCATCAGCGTAAGCGTGGTTACGTTATTAGGACCTCCCCTCATACGTCATCGTAGCAGCCATCTTGGGAGGGTCACGTGTATCTGGACTGTAGGTAGCTTAGCTGAACTAGCTTTGTGTAAGACATCAAAGCGTCCAGTGAGATTCCCGAAGCTGTTCTGTCTGTCAATGCTGATACGTGAAATGCCGATGTTTCGAGGGCGGTGTTAAACAACTTTGAGTTAAGTTAAGATCTGCTAACCGCTCATTTTAATCCATTGTTTATTTTTGTTTTGTTCTTTATTTCCACATATATATTTTGCATGTTTTAGTTTAGTAATGAGTAAGAATTCCAAAGTTGTTTGAATCAGAGAATTACTGTAACAGGGAATTGCTTTTGGTTCAATAAAACCAACCACTGCGGAATAGACATTGTTTTGTGTTCAGTCCAATTCACAGTTACATGGTTATTCAGAAATCAGAGCTAACCTCCTTTGGAGTTAACATCTGACATTAATACAGAGACAATATCATTGGATGGTGATAAGGAATAAGGATTTAAACTCTAATTGCAGTTACATTGGGGTTCTCACAGCCTGCTGGATAAACCTGGTCGGTTAACAGTCCGACCTGATCATTTATTCCAGCATAAATGAGTTCATAACAGAAAGTTAACTAATGCATTAGTGGTATAAATACTTATAAGCTTATAGCTAACATCACCACCATTTGAACTATATTTGTTATAGCGAAATTTTGAGTTGAATGATTTATTATTTAAATTATAATACCAAATTATAATTAATAATAATAATAAGCATATTCAACCAGCTTATGGCATAGCATAAATTGGCTTTTTCCCGGTGTGGGCTGGAGTCTACTTATTGGCGTTCCTTTAGACAAAATCGAATAACCAGCAACTTATGAATTGAATGAACACAATCCATATTCCAGCATTTTGACTGCTCACCTTGCCAAAAGGACTATTCAGTCATAATTGATTAAGGAGGTATCATTACTAAATATATACGTGTTTGAGGTTGTTAACCTGAGGTTTGAATATTGATTTCTGGACTGGAAGTCAGCTAGATTGAAATACACAGCAGCCAGCGTCTGCTACTTGTCAATCAGAGTCTGTGTCGTGTTCTGCTTTGAAAAGAGAGACCCTGCCTCCATCTGGTGGCCAGGATAGGTAGTTGCAGTCACGGTTTTAAAGACAGCTTAGATCGCTCAGTGTCCCGGAGGGACAGTTTTGAAAGTCAGTTTCTTTAAACTTACCTTACGGTTACGCCCTTTTGTCTTTTTTAATTTTATTTTATTCATTTTTTTTTTTTCTCCTTTATCCCCTTCTGCTCATCATAAGTGGTCAAAATTGAGCTGTGATTTTGAAACTAAGGTTGCAATTTAGCGGTTTTTAACTGTCATTCTTTGCCACCTCTGAAGCTCCAAGACACTGCTATTTTCCACACATGTGTAGAGCACCTGTTCTGAAATAACTTACATCACAAACAAAGCCACAGCTTTATCATTTAATTACTGGCCGAAAGGTTAGTGGTCCATGTCACTCAAAGTTAATATTCTCAAAGTTAAACAAGCATATTAACCGTTCCTAAAACATAGGAGCTGTAAGTCGCAGGGTTGATTTTCCCCTGTGCAGCCTAATTAAACGCACGTATTTGAACCCACTTACTGCAGTTAAGTGCCAGTCATAGTGCGTGTTTGCTGTTAACAGTTAAAGTGAAGCCACTTAACAGTTGTTGTTAGCAGTTGTTGTTTAGCGCTGAGCTAAACTTAAGTGTATGCGTTGTTGCTTAGTGCTAAGCTAGAATACAGCGTTGTTATTTGTTGTCTGTCGTTTAGCGCGGAGCTAAACTACAGTGTTACTTGTTGTGTTGTTATCCATAGCTGACAAAGAATGGATAGTAGCGGTTCTTCAGTCAAAGGAGCTGAAGGTCCAAACCATTCCATTGGAATGGAGGCCCAGGATGTCATTAGCTCACTGCTTAAAATGACACCGGACGAACAAACCCGTCTGAATCAGTTTAGCATAGAAGACTGTGAGAGGAGAATTCAGGAATTGGTGGAGGAGGTCCAGAGCAAGCCAAAGGGTAGATTGGTAGCAGATGTTTTGGGTGAATTAACTGCGTTATACCACCGAAGGTTAACGCTAGAGACCAATCTGCGTAACAGAGAGGTTGAGAGGCGTGCTTTAGCTGAGGAAAGAATCAGGGAGCTAGAACAGAGAAGTGTTCAGGGCAGCTGTCATCCCACAGAGGAGCGAGAGGAGGATCGCATTAGCTTGCAGACAGAAGGATCTGAGTGTGAGGACTCCAGAGGAAAACATGGAGATCACACCTGGAGGACATTGGATGAACTGGGCCCTCAGACACCTTCTGAGCGAAGGGTAAGCGAAGGTCAGGACAGACATAGCAGTGTGATACAGAAAGAAATGCCTAAACAACTTACGGTGGCAATCAGGACTGATCCACATGATGTAAATCATGGGAAAACACCTGCTTCCCACCTGACCCCTGACACGGCTCGCTATGATCTTTTCCCCCCACCAGGGCGACGAGAGCACCGTTCCTGGGACACAGGTGAACCCCACTCCTCTGAACTGCGTCCACAGACAAGAGTTCATGACAGGGGGGGTCCCCCTGCGTCCCACAAACGGCCGCCGATGCCAGGTAGGTGGTCAGAACTGGAGCCTCCCTCCTATCGTGGTTACCGCAGGCAGGAGTCGTCAGGAGAGGACTCAGATGGACCAGCTCCGATCCCTGAACAGGGACTGCGGATGCGTCAACTTGAGTCCCTGGCCCGAGACATAGAGCGTTTTGATCCTAGCAATACAGAATCCACCATTGATGACTATCTCAGAGAGGTAGAGCGCTGTCTGCTAGACTTATATAGCCCCTCAGCTCGAGAAAAGTTGAAGCTTATCTGGAAAACCACGTCCAGAAGTGTCCATGTTTTCATAGAAAGCCTCCCTCCAGCTACACGTGACCGTTATTCAGCTCTTTGTCAGGCTTTAAGAGAAGAATATTCTGTGTTTACAGACCCAGCTTCTGCAACTCTTGGAGCTTTTGCAATTCAGCAAAAGAGAACTGAAGCACCAAAAGAGTACTACCGTCGCTTGCGGGCTGCTTACTTTCAGGGACGAAATGCTCCCGGCTTGGAGGAAGACCACACTTTCAAATCTTTGTTCCTCCATAATCTTCATGAAATCGTGCGTTATGAGGTTACCATGCATTGTAGAACCAAGAAACTTACCATGCAGGAAATCAGGAAATACGCGCAGGTGGCATGGGAAACACGTGTCCGGCCCAACAAAGGAGCCGATAGTGATAAAAGGGTTCTGCAGATTCAAGCCGAACCAGAAAAGAGTTTAGGTCTGGAGGGACATGAGATGCCTCCCTTCAAACCTAAAACTAGATTTGGCCCTAAGAAGCAACATGGTTTTGAGCCGCCGCAGAAGAAAGCTTCCCAGGATAGGAGAGGTCAGCATGGCAGCATGGAAGGTGAGAGGTTTCAAAAATGGCACAGGCCGGATCCAGCTCGATACGGTAAGCAAGCTGACAGGCCGGAAAGGTCGAAAAGCACACATGACCACAAAGGCTGGAACCTGTGCATAGAGGAGTCAATGAGAAAGGAGATGGAGGAGACTTTTCGCAGGTCGCTCGCCGGAACAGTGCGTCAGATCGCGCCGCAGCCGTACCAGCCACCATCCAATCCTGTCGACCCTCCAGGTAAGCCAGGCCCAAAACCCCCGCCAGCATGACTAGGCGTGGAGCAGGCTTCCCCTTCTAACAGAGTTTATCTGATTAAGGGGGGGGACCAACCGAAAATTCACCAACAACCTTCTAAGATCCCATCAACAGGTGATCAGAAAGCCCCTTTTCTAAGGTTTTTAGGTGAGCTAAACCATCATGAAAATGCACACCGCTTATACTGCTCGACAGTTATCGGAGGATGTGTAACTGCAAATGCTCTTTTAGACATGGGTTCCGAGATCAGTCTAATGTGCTCAGATTTGTTTGATGAGGTGACCAGAGCTATGGTGTCTTTTGGGAAACCGTTCCAGGTGGAGACCTGTAACGTGGGCATCACCAGCTACACTCAGGATCAGTCATGCATCACCAAACGGGCGTGGTTAGACATCACTTTCCGTGACATGACCCTGGTGCACCCCATCTACATATGTACTTTGGACACAGAACCTTTTCTTGTGGGTCAGGACCTGTTGAACAGGTTAGCCCCACTCATTGACTGCTATCATGGTCACCTTTGGGCCCAAGTGGGGACCCCCAAGCCCCTCACTTCTGGAAGTGGACTGTCCGTCCCTATCAACCAGGTGACATGCTCCGAGGAGCCCAAAGAACTTTTAGCACCATTTCTGCCTTCCACAGAGCCGATTTCCAAATCCTCTGACACACCCCTGCTTGAGCTGAACAATCGCTCAGCTTACCTGTTAGTGGAGAATCCAACCCACATGCCGATCCAAGTGGTGGCGAAGGAACCTCTTGGGGTGCTCATCGAAAGCTCTTTCCACGACTTTGAGCTGAGCATTCCCGTCATCGGAGACCTGCCCTTATCCTTGACCGGCAGACAGGACTCTCCAGACACCGTGTTTACTTTTCCTTCCAACATGATCCAAATCAGGCGACACGAAGCTCTGCCTGCTGGATCCATTTGTGGTGCAACGCTTGAAGCTGAAGGAAATCTGTTGGTGTATGCGATAGCAACCAACCCAACAGAACCAGCACCAAATCAACCAGGGGACCGGGACTCACCCACTGAGCCCTACCCTGGCTTCGAAACAGAAATCATGCAACAGCTGGAAAAAGCTGATGCACTGACCACTGAAACAGAGGAAACAGCACTTAAGGAGCTGTTTTATGAGTTTCAGCCCATTCAGCCCAAAGATTCAAACGAACTTGGGATCCCACTGACACACATCCATCACTCACCAGTAGGAGAACACAGAAGCTGCAAAGCTAATCTGAAAACTCTCCAACAGGTGGCGTCCCGGCCCTTAACGGCCCAGGACACCCAGGAGTATCTACAAGGCTGCTTAACCTGCAGCCAGTTACAACCCACACGACCACCAGACCAAGCCCTGCTTCAGCGAAGGGGGGTTACATTTCCGTGGTCACATTTGCAGACTGACTGGATCGGTCCAGTCCCCAAATCGTCAAGAGGTAACAGATATCTTTTGACAATAACAGGCAGTTTCACAGAATGGGTCGAATGTCTGCCGGCACCGAATGACACCGCTGTCACCACAGCAGCCCTGCTGCTAAATCACGTTTTCAGCCGGTGGGGCCTTCCCCTGTCCATCGACTCGGACAGAGGAACGTCAAACATTATGACCGTGCTTTTCAACATGTTGGGCGTGGAAGTTAAATTCCACATCACCTACCGCCCACAGTCATCCGGACAGGTGGAGCGAATGAACTGCACCGTGGTCAGCATGTCAAAGGAACATGCCAGCAGCCATGACAGGGACCGGGATACAAAGCTTCCCCTGGTCCTAATGCTAGTCCGCTCTACCTCACCATGCTCCACAGGGGTGACACTTTTCCAGATGATGACAGGAAGACAAAGGACACTTCCCCTGAATCTCATCTACCAGCTCAAAGACGTCAGTGTGACAACCGTCTACACTGCACACCAGTGCGTCACTGACTTAAAAGACCGTCTCCGAACGACTTTCGCGTGGCCTCGAAAGAACCTAGAAGCCAGCGTGCAAAGTCCAGAGTACACATGGGTTCAGGCGAACCAAACTAAACCGTCCACTAAACTCTCCTCACAGGGAACGGAGCCTAACTCCGCCCCCGCCGAAGAGAACAATGCATAGCATTAAATAGGACAGGTGCACGTTTAATTAGGACATTTTAAACATGCACTAACAAAGCAAATGTCCATACATAACTTCACGTCTATAATTTCACACTCAGCCATAACACCATGCATTGCTTTGGAAACGCTCACAGAAGTGGTAAAGAATGACATGATGTATACTCAGGTTGTTAGAGATTTAATGCAGGACCTCACTCGAGAGGTTAGCTCATCCATAAATAGCCTTGCTGAAGGACGGATTCCTCCGTACCTGGTACCAGTAGATTTGGTTGAAAAGGTTCTCAAATCTGCCTCTAGTGAAACACTGCAACCACCACAAATACACCTGGCGTACAGCCTAGGTAGTGCAATTCCGATATTTGTAAATCCTGACAACTTGGAGATAGGATTTATGCTAAACCTTCCCATCATTGAAAGAGCTAATGTGTATAGGCTTAAATCAGTATTGAATGTCGGTTTTTGGCAAGGTGAGACCCACGTACACCTACAAACTCCCTCAATATTGGCCTATCATGATGCTGACCCCAAACTTTATTTAGTCCCTAATTTGGATTTGTGTACCAAAACCAAAGACATCCACTGGGTATGCCCAAGCAACCCATTTATCAGAGACGTTACCAATTACCTGTGTGGTCTAATGAATCTCCTGAACAAAACTGTCAGGCTAGAATGACCCTTAAAGATGCAGGTGTGGAAACCAAAATTGAGCGGGCAGGTAACCGCTGGCTCGTTAGCACCCCAGAGGCAGAAGCCCTGTTATCCTACGAGCAGCATGACACAGTTACTAGACTAAAACTGCCCAACCAAACCATTTTCTGTTCCCCACCTCAAGGTGCTCCAGTCCACATTGGAAACATGGTTCTGCATCACCTTGACGTTGATAAATATGACTCAGAGATTGAAATAATAGATGTCTTTAAGGGATACAATTTCAGCATTGATGTCGGCATTGAAAGACAGCTTTTACTTGCAGGCACCCAGCTGATTAAATTCAGTCTCACTCCATCAGAGTTGAGCTCGGTCCCTCTGCTTCGCTTCCCCAGAGCTACAGAGTCGACCGACACTCACATTATGACCATTATTGTGGTTCTCCTTGTATTTGGATGGGCCATCACTACCGCGATGGCGTATGCAGCATACAAGCAGATCAAACAGTTGCAAACCAGGATTGACGCCCTCACCTTTGTCGCTCCCAGGTTCGTAGCACCAGCTCCTTGAAGGCCATAAGCTGATTAGACTACGAACCGCTGTCTCTTTCCTTTCCCTCTTTCCTTCTCTCCCTTCTTTGGTTCAAAGTTCAAACCTGATGACCAATGAATGTATTGACAATGGTGATTGTGAAGTTTGCATTTCTTTTTTTTTTATTATTACTTTATTGTTGCCTTATTAGCCAATAGAAATGACTAGCTATAGCTTAGTCCTGCCCAGGCTAGGTCACTGACCCAGGCACAATGAATGCTTTGTTTTTCCTCCTCTTGGATGATGAACTGAACTGCATGAATCCCAATGGACTACTAGAAAGACTATTAGGTTGTTCCACTCATGCACAACGGATTTTCGTCACGCCAGAATGGACTTGGTTGTAGCTTTAAAGACTGTGACCAGCATCCCACTCTTCAAAGCTAAAGGGGGGTATGTTGTGCCAGTTCAGACGTGACAGAAAGCGGTAACGGACTACGTTACCCACGATGCAATGTGGTCAAAATGGCCACCAACTCATGTGGTCAAAATGGCCACCAACTCCCATCACGCAACACGGCAAAATGGCCGCCGATCAAGGAAACAGCATCAATTCGGGACGTAACGGACTGCGTTACCCATGATGCAATGTGGTCAAAATGGCCACCAACTCCCATCACGCAACACGGCAAAATGGCCGCCGATCAAGATAAGGTTGCTATAGTGATGGCTATAAAAGCCGATCACACACGATGAGCTTCCTTCTTCCCTGGCTTTTGGCCAACCCGAGAAGACACACACGCACAGCTGATTCCCACGCCACGTGTTCGATTGCTCGCTGGACCGAGATTTTTCGACGCAACGGTTATTCCCTGCTTTATAACAGGAGGTCGACTTAAATAAGTACTTTTAAATTCCCTCTGATCAAAAGACTGAGAGACGCCGCATCTCCCACTGATCGAAGGGGACCCCGCTTTTGTCTGGCCAACAAAGCGACTGTTGAACCCGGAGGAAGAAACGAAGCAGCTTCTCCCCCGTCCCGCTGCAGCCTGTGGACAACTGCGCTCGTCGAAGCGCGTCCAGAAAGCCACACTCGGAGCGTTCCGGACCAGCCCCGAGGCACCTCAAAGTAACGGGGTTTTCCCCCTTTCATTTCTGTCTCACCAACAGGGTGTTTAGAAGTGCCTGGGCAGGCGTAGAACTTTGTAGGTGTTGGTTAATGCTTTTATTCCACGACGAAGTTGGAATTATTTTTGCTGAACATTTTCTTTGTATGTGCATGTATTTTACAATTGATTTGCTGTGTTGATTTGTGATCCATCAAGAACCCCGCCGTGGGTTACCGATTTATCTCTTTTCATCTTCTTCCCTGCTTCCCCCCCTCTCTCTCTTTTCGCTCCTTATCAGTTTAATTTCTTTGTCCGAGCTCAAGTCGCGGGCTTTGCTTTAAACTCCTAGTTAGCCCCCCCCCTCTCGAAACGAGGCATTGTCCCATCAGCGTAAGCGTGGTTACGTTATTAGGACCTCCCCTCATACGTCATCGTAGCAGCCATCTTGGGAGGGTCACGTGTATCTGGACTGTAGGTAGCTTAGCTGAACTAGCTTTGTGTAAGACATCAAAGCGTCCAGTGAGATTCCCGAAGCTGTTCTGTCTGTCAATGCTGATACGTGAAATGCCGATGTTTCGAGGGCGGTGTTAAACAACTTTGAGTTAAGTTAAGATCTGCTAACCGCTCATTTTAATCCATTGTTTATTTTTGTTTTGTTCTTTATTTCCACATATATATTTTGCATGTTTTAGTTTAGTAATGAGTAAGAATTCCAAAGTTGTTTGAATCAGAGAATTACTGTAACAGGGAATTGCTTTTGGTTCAATAAAACCAACCACTGCGGAATAGACATTGTTTTGTGTTCAGTCCAATTCACAGTTACATGGTTATTCAGAAATCAGAGCTAACCTCCTTTGGAGTTAACATCTGACATTAATACAGAGACAATATCATTGGATGGTGATAAGGAATAAGGATTTAAACTCTAATTGCAGTTACATTGGGGTTCTCACAGCCTGCTGGATAAACCTGGTCGGTTAACAGTCCGACCTGATCATTTATTCCAGCATAAATGAGTTCATAACAGAAAGTTAACTAATGCATTAGTGGTATAAATACTTATAAGCTTATAGCTAACATCACCACCATTTGAACTATATTTGTTATAGCGAAATTTTGAGTTGAATGATTTATTATTTAAATTATAATACCAAATTATAATTAATAATAATAATAAGCATATTCAACCAGCTTATGGCATAGCAGAGCAGAACTCAATCAGCATTACACATTTAACTTAGCAAGATTTGCCCAATCTTCTTTGAAGACATGCTCCTAATATGTGAATAAAGAAGTGTGAGTCACTACACAGCTGAAGCAAATGTGTATTTCCATTAGGGCTGCAAAATTAATCGCATTTGCAATATAATAGCAATTTAAAAACCGCAATTTCCAAATCGTAGAGGTCTGAAATTTTTGGCCTTGGAAGAATTAGTGAATCAGACACGTCCTTTAGGTGTTGGTAATTATGTTTAAACTGGGTTTGCCTCCACATGGAAGGGAAGACAGTTGCAGCAGTGAGATAATCTAACTTTATTACTTATTTTAGAGTTTATATAATCATACTGTTTTACCAGAAACTTTCAGGAATCTCACCACAGCATTAGGTACTGATCAATCAGTTTAATACATAAACTTGTTTGTTGGTTGCACTTTATGTTCAACAAGGATTGATGTCCAAATGAACTAAAAGCTGTTCTCTTGAATTATATTCTGATTAATAAAAACATTAAAAGTTCTTGTTTAAAATTAGTCCTTGTTTACAAACATATTTATCTAGAGGCCATTTTTGTTGCCTGTGGTTAATGCAGAGAAAAGTCAAAATCAAATCGCAATTTTGGTTGAAATATATCGTAGTCAGAACGCAATTTCATTTCTGCTCCGAGTTGAGATGCAGTTGCTCTTTTAGCACCTAATCTGCACAGTGATGAAACAGATTGATATGTTGTTTGTATATGTTTGAAAAGACATGATAAATAAAACAAAACAAAAAAAATCAATAAATAATCGCATTAAATCGCAATATTAAGATAAAAAAATCTCAATTAGATTATTTTACAAAATCAATCAGCCTTAAATTCCATCAATACCTAGAATGAGACGGAGTCAAAGTGAAGTCATAACATGGAACTGGAACAAACCTGTAGCTCCATCTGCTCAAGTCTTCTATGCAGCTCTTTAATCTGCTTCTGGGCCGCCTCGAATCTGGATTTTAACTATAGACAAAAAAAAAAAAAAAACAACTTCAAAGGTTAAAACCGAGTGCTCCATGTTAACCATCCCCAGATCTCTGCTCCATCCCATCTGAAGCGCTGATGTACGAGTGCCAAAGCTACTCTGCACAGAAATGTGACCAACTGAGCAGAAGACAAGACACTAGGAACACGGTGGAAATCATGGGCCGGCACGCTTGACCGTGAACAGGTGTTTTAGAGCCGTGGCTTCTGGGCTTCTAGCAGCCATTCTGGATTAAAATGTGAGAACAGCCATCCTTCAGCTCAATCTGTAGCCAAACTAAACCACAAATCAGGAGAATCTTGTCAAACATGGCTGAACATTTCCACCAAAACAAGAGAGAGAGGCAAAAGTGGCCCAAAGTCTGTATCTCAGCCTGATCTAAACACTTTAATTGAGCTATCCATGAATAAGGCCATGATTTTAAAATAGATGAATAGAAACACAGAGAAGAGCCAATAAACACAGCTCTACGATAACTATATCACCGGCAGAGCTGGGGTTTTAACAACCAAAAGGCCTTGGAACATAAAGAGGGTGTGTCTAGTCCTGAGAAGGCATCAGCCTGGAGTTCAGTGAGAAGAGAGCAGCATTTCACCTCAGAGTACCGGCAATCTCTGTTCTGCTGTTCCTCTGCCACGATGTCCTCATACAGATCCATCGAGTCTTTCAGCTGCGAGCTGACAGGGGGGGACTTCTCTGTAAAGCAACGGCAGAATATGCTCTAAATAAAAGCACAAACATCCACTCATGTATTAGAAAACAGAATAAAGCAGAAGATTTTATTCACCAGTGTTGCTGTCAATTCCACCATCCAGGCCTTCGTAGATATCCACAGAATCTTCATCAGCACCAGGGGCAACAACTGCACAGTCACATGAGGTCAGGACTTCTACATGTTTAATTTTCAATGTTCCACACTTATTCAGACTAAAATCGGTTTCTTTGGTTTAGAAGGTTCTGAACGTTTGGGTACACATTATGGCCCAGAGGGCTGTTCCACCAAACCAAGATAGCGTATTAAGCCAGGATTTTCCACATATCCTGGCTGAATTAAAGCATTTACCTGCAGAACTTAAACCTGACTTGGCATAGTCGCACCTCCTGAGCCTGGACTGGCCTTTGTGAATCAGACAAAGGAAGCTCTGATCACACTGGGTCAAGCCCGGCTTTATCCCTCATCCTGGATTTCTTAATTCTGCTTTCGTGAAGCGGTCCTCTGAACTCAAGACACATAATCACACAGAAGAGCCTTGGCTGCATCGAGTGTTAGCCAGACAGCCTGCCTTCAGGCTCTCTATGCCGGAAACATATTTGATGACACTTGATGTTTAATGCAGGACAAAACTTTTCCAATAAAACCTTGTTGCTGAGAAAATGAATCGCATTTATCATCCCGACAGAGAACTCATTCTCTGGTTTGCTATGAGCCTAAAATAGGAAGACGTTAACCCGTATGCGTTTATCGCAACTGATTTTGTTATTGAAACATTTAACAATAATTTTCTCACAGTGTGCAGCCCAAGCCCACATCATTACCCATCATCTGATAGATCTGATCATAAAACCCCATGAGCAGCCTTTAAATGTCAGGAGGGGGAACAGAAATATTTTTCATAACATGCCTGTGCAAATTATCTGTTATCCGGATCATCGCAACAGCAAACCGGCTTTGATAAAACTCATAGCTCGGAGTTTTTTGAGCTGGCCGTTCATATTAATATTTAATCTGACTGCCATCATACTGCTGTCTGAACGGTTCAAGAACGCAAAGCAGAAGGAGAGGTCACAGAGCAGTGCGCTGTTTACGGGAGTAATGGTGAATGTATTTGTTTCTAGAAGTGTTCAATAAAGTTTTTTAACAAAAAAAAAAAAAAAAAAACAACAACTCGAAAAAACAAAATATAACAAAACAAAAACCCGTGGATAGCGGCCAGCATCGCTCCTTGTTATTATTAGAAAGCTGTTGAGCAATGGAAGCCGACAATATTAAGACCACATCATAGCAAGACAAAGTAAGATAAGAAGAAAGCAGCACGGCTAATAATGGTCTTTTATGGCACACTAACTGCTACTACTGTGGGATGTGTAGCGAGGGACAGGAGAGTGACGTGATGCGACGTGACCATTCAGACAGCAAACGCTTTGAAAAAAATTAGTGATGCACGATATTAAAAATTTCAACCGATATCGATAACCGATAATTTTCTGATCTTCATGGCCGATACCGATTCAGATACCGATAAGTTCATATTCAATATATTTTTTTGCACAATCTGCAGCTTGTGCTATGAAAAACAAATTATTTAGTAGCTCTGGCTTATCTATAACAGCAAACAAAAGGTTTTGGCTCTTCAAATGTTTATTTTTTTCACACAAAAAAGTTGTAATTTGCTTTTAATAACAAAAGACACAAATCAATTTAGAATACAAAGAGCATCCCTTAAAAATCCTGATAGTAGGGAACACAAAATCCATAGGTCTTGTCCCACTTTGGGGCTACTCTAGCTGAATAAAATTCCACCACATTTAATTAATTTGTCGGCTATTTTTATCAGAAGAATTTACTTTTCAGATATAAAATTCCACCATATCGGCCGATATTTTATCGGTCCGATATATTTCGTGCATCCCTAAAAAAAATCCAATACATATCCAAATTAGTATCACATATAGAAGTGGCACAGGTTGGATTTTTTTTGGTAATGAAAAGATGGGAATTGGGTCGTTCATTCTGCCGTGAAAAGGTTTGCATTTCCCTGCTGTGTGAACGTAGCCTTTGTCAGACTGCTCCGGAACCTTGTATCCATTAAATGCTGTTTGTGTGCAACTGCTAAAGGTCCAATTTACATCACATTTTCAAATCTCCCTTTAAGTAGCAGTGAGTTAGTTCTACATTATAACAATCCTTGGAAAACAAACAGATATACTTACAACTAGATTCATCACAGGTCTCCATCCTTCCAAGCTGCTGTGCTTGTGAAAACCTGGGAAAAGAAAAACACAGTTTACCAAAAACAGCTCATTTACAAGTTTATTAAGAATCTTAGAGACTCACGGGAACTGACTTTTAAACAGCTAGCTGCGGTTAGGTGTTTTGTAGTCAAACCAATCATTTGCTGCCAAATAGATGCCCAAACAACTAAAGAACGGACATATTTGATGTTTCATTGGATTCTATTGCTCTGTAAATCTGAGTGTTCCAGACTGCAGTGAGGATGGCATTTCCATGCAGACAAGTCAAAGATAAATCACCATAAAGAGCTCAACGATCCAAAGAGGGGACTGTGCCAGAGCGAGTCACCTAGTTAGCAACCAATAGTTAGCAACAAGAGGAAACCGATGCAGGAACTTCTCTCCAGTTTGGCGCAGGCTCACTGACACATCCAGTTCAAGTACATCTTCAATCAGTTCTATGAGTTTGCATCTCAAGACTCAAACAAGGGATCTACGCTGTAGGTCAGAAATGATTGAAGTCTGACATTAGGTGTGGCCAAACATAAACTGATTTCACAATGTAATTTCCTCTGAAATAAAATCAAAGCCACAATGTGGCAACCTACGCTCATCCCTTGCAGCTTCCCCAGGATAGAGGAAGGAACAGCGGACAGTGTGGCAGTTTGTTGGTCTGATCCCTTCAAGGCAGGAGAGGAAAGACATCGGCCATAACCCTAGAGAAGGAACTGTTACTGCCAGTCGATCTGGAGACGTTTCTAAGTCCATTTCCAACTAGCTTAAAGGCCATGCCTGAACATCCAACAATTTGAACTGAATAACTATGGTTTGTTTGAAAGGCTTGCCAGGACAAAGTAGGTCCTCGGCCTGCTCATTCTGTCTGATTGAAGCAGCAGAAAGCCTGGAACAAAGCAGAAAAATTAGGCCTGCGGAGCTCGATGAACGGATGCCACATCGGCCAACATTCCTCCATCGCTGCAGGAGATAAAGTCAGACAGTAAAAATAAAACAGAAACCTCTGCTGTGAGCTGTTATTTTACCAACAGCTGCTTCATTCTGACTGCTTGGCTTCAGTCAACAGTAACAACGCAGGATCTGATTTTCCCACGGTTGTGGTTACAGTTAAATCAATGTAGAGTCTTGTAAAGAGCACCTAGTTAGATTACACCCTGATGTGTCTAACCTAGAAAAGAGGGTGTACTTTCTGTCCACCGTGACTCCAGGTGAAATGCTTGAGGATCAGGCTTCTGTTGACCTGACGCTGGTCCGGTGTTGCTAACGTGTTCCCTGCCCATAAACATATACTCCTACTGTTAACACTTGAAAGCTGAGAAACCATCAGTTTAAGCCCCAGCCTTGGCCAGAACCCCCCGTCTGCTGCGCCCTCCACCTACCTACCACTTGCTCAGCACCAAAGAACCGGCCGGCCGTCTAAACCTCGACCCAAAACGTACTAGAGCAAAACTACCACCGAGCAGTCTGGCTCACCTGCCCGACTTTCCTTGGTCTTGTTGATATTTCCAAGCCCAAAGTCGCGCCAAGACTTCATCAGACAGGAAGTAACGACAGTTTCCCGCGGTCTGCCACCGTGCAGGGCTGTGCTGTTGTTCTCGTGGTCTAACTGGTTTGAGCCGGAATAAAACTTCCCGGTCCGGAGCTTTCAAGACTCCAACCCTACGGAGGCCCGCGGAGCTCTCCAACGCTCGGGACCGAAGCAGCGACGAACGACTGCAGGTGGAGCAGGTTGGCTACTGGGGCGATAGAGCTGCTCAACTTGCGGGAAACGCTCCATCCGGCGCGTCATCAACGGGCGACAGAGAGAATGGGCGGAGGGGCGGAAGTCCACCCGGAAACAGTCAAACTTCACCTCACATGTGGATTTTAACAGCAGCGGCTGAACGTGTCGGTGTTGCTGGAGCTCGTGATGAGCCTCGCTGCGGTCTATAAATTCGCGTCTAAACGTTTCAGCAGCTGCCCCTGAACAGAACCGGCTCGGTTCCGTTAGAGCTGGTTCGGGACCTTGTGATGGAAAATCTGGAAGTGAGCCTGTCATCTCTCTCCATCATATCCAGACATGTGGACAAGAGTCACACCCAGATCGGCCAGTATCTGTCCAAGCAGGTGAGTCATGGCCTCAGGTGTTTGTGTTTGTTGTTTGCGTAGTCTGTCCAGAACCACGTGTGTAGAGATGTGTCATCCAGCCCCACCGGCCACTTTGTTAGGTACACATGAGTGGAATTGTCCTCATTCTGCATGTCATAGACATGGTGTCAGAAACATCCATGTGGTCCATATTGTCATAGCAGCATAACGCTGTTGCTGTGCTTTTATTGGCTGCTCCGTCCTTACGCGAATCTCCCAATAAATTGCATCAACAAGGTCGGGATCAGGATCAACTTCATTTGCCAGTTCTGTGGGTAGAAACGAGGAATTTAATCTGACAAAGCAAAAATCAGGAAAGCAAGTAAGAGCAGAAGCACAGCAACTACAATCTGTCTCAAAATACAAGGGAAGAATGTACAGGAGCGGTGTTGTTTTCATCAGAGAGCCATCCTCAACTCGTTTTAGCCATCAGTGTTCTGTTGCGCCAGCCTGAGGACAGAAGTCTGAATAACCTGTGGCTAGGAGGAGTTGGGTCCACAACTATGTTGGCGGCCCCTTTTTCTGAATCCTGTACAGGTCATGAATGGATGCAAGATTATGATGATCCTCTGCAGCTCTAATCGTTTGTTGCAGTTTGGATCTGTCAAGTTTGGTGGATGAGCTGAACCACACAGAGACGGATGTGCACAAGTCAGACTCAACCTAAGCCTTAGCTTACCCTGAGCTATCTCTGTAGTTATGCTGCTATAGGCTTAGGCTGCTGGAGGACCATCAGGGTCTATTTTTCTCACGCTGCTGAGTTCCCCTACTGTTCTCCAATTTTTTTATTTGTTGTTACTTCAACTTCTAACATTTTTCTTTCTTTTTCTTTCTCTATATAGTAGGTACACCTGGTCTGACTTTCTGTTAGCTGTGACATCATCCAGGGAGGCAGATCAACTGCCATTCCCATATTACAGATAAAGAATTCCTGCATCAATGTGTCCTTCTGTGCTTTCTGTGTCTTCGCTCTGTCTTCTCTGACCCCCAGTCGGTCGAGGCAGAAGACCGTTTCACACTGAGCCTGGCTCTAGTTCTGCTGGAGCTTTTCCTCCCTGTTAAAGGGGAGTTTTCCTCTCCACTGTCGCCTCATGCTTGCTTCGTATGAGGGATTGCTGCAAAGCCATGGACAAAGCAGACGACTGTCCCCTGTGGCTCTACGCTCTTTCAGGAGAAGTGAATGCTGCTTGTCAAGACTGAAGCTGAAGTCAGATGCAGCTGAAGTCCACCGTCATCTCCACTATGTTAAGGTGCTATGTTGGCTTGTGCCCTGGTGACTGAATACATTGTTCCAGACTGAAGTCATTGTCATCTTTATTTGGGTTTTCTTACATGATGTATCAATTTGATGGATACTTCCAGCAGATGGTCTCCATCAGAAGTTGGGTACACTGGTACCCAGGGTTGAAAGTATGGCAAGATGAGGCAGGAGGGATCCACGTTTCTTGTTTTTTGCCCCAGATTCTGAGCCTGCGATTGGACTGTCGCCGCTGAAATTAAGACTCATCTCACCAAACAATGTTTGTGCAGTTTCCCAAGGTGAGCCTAGGGAAATATTAGTTTCTGTTTCCCATTCTTAGCTGCTGAAGTGTCACTTTTTGCTGCTGTCGTCCACCTGCCGGTCACAGTGTCTGTGTTGGAAGCGGTGTGGACAGTTTCTCTTTTTCAGACCATTGGCTGAAACCATTGGATGGTTGGAAGGTAAAACCCCAGCAGAGCCACAGTTTCTAAAACACTGAGACAACCTCTACAGCACCAACAATCCTTCTGCATTCATAGTCACTCAGATCCTCTTTCTTCCTCATTCTGATGCCGACGGTGAACTTCAGCAAGTCATCTTCATCAAGCCCAGATGCCTAAATGCTTTGCACTGTGATTGATTTTCTTTTGTGTTAACAAGCAACCGAACAGTTGATGTTGGTAACGATAGATGATGGCATCAACGTTGCCATGGGTCTGATTATTTCAGTAAAAGCTTAATGAAAGATTGTCTCTGTTTGGCGCCCCACCCTAACCTACCCCCTCCCTACAGATATGGAGCCAGCAGGACAGGCAGAGCATTTTGGAGTGTTTGGCTCAGCTCCTCTTGGAGAAGGATTATACTCTGCTGATTGCGCGTCACGTCCGGCCCCTGGTCCTCGATCTGTTGGAGCGCAGCGCAGAGAGGGTCCAAGCTGGCGGCAGCATCAACCATGACCTTCATGAGCGCCTGTGTGTGGCTCTCAGTAGACTCCTCGGCATCAGTCCTGATGCGCACGCGTAAGTGGTCTCTGCACGTCTTCTGCCCGCTTCACACAGGCTGCTGTGAACGTCCGACTAAGCCAACATCACGGCTAGAGCTCAGTGTCCTTTTTCCTCTTCTATACCAGGTTTGCCACAAGGTACTTCAGCAGTGCCCCACCGGTGTTCCAGAGGCTGTTTTTCACCAGCGAACAGGCCTCTGCTGTCCAGTACGGCCCCAGGAGAATGAAGCTCCGTGACCTTATGGCTGCCACCCTGCGTTTCCTCCAGAGTGACTGTGCCAAGTTTCGGATGCTGTGGGACTGGAGTCCCTGTGTTTCACAGCTACTCACCAGTGATGTCATGGTTCGAGGGTATGTAGCTGCTTTAAACTTTGACTTCAGCTGGTCAAACCTTCAGTCACAGCTGATGTGACTGGTGGAATTGTGTTTGATGCCTGTGTGGGGATGTTTGTTCTGTAATCCTGATTGGAGAACATTTAAGGTTGTTTTTTTGGTTCCTGAATGTTTGTGTTTATTAATTTCCCTGAACATTGTAACTACTACCGTTTCTTGGGTACATGTCCACTGTGGGGTCGCAAACTGGGCTTTTTACATGGCTTACCTCCCCTGATGCAAAACGGCTCATCCTCCTGCAGAAGTGCTCCATTGGGTCACAGATCCACTATGTAAACAAATCTGTAATCCAGTGCAATGCAGAGTTTTTCAGAGCAGTTGGGGCTTAAAAGCCACGAACTGCCACTCCAGAACGTGTGAATATGGATAAGTTCAATGGATTTTTAATGAACTGCAGCAATCTGGACTCCTGACTACAGAAGAAGGCAAAAAAAAGGCAGCTCAAGTCAAATAGACTACCCGTTATCTGGAGAAATGATCTGACAATTTCATGGTGGTTAGGCTCTGATGCTGAACTCAAGTCAGTTTTAACTCAAGAGAAAGTTGCTAATAACCCTCAGATCTTTGATAGTTAAAGTCTGAGAGACGTTTCTGATAGGAAGAATAATCACATAGACACGCTGCAGCATGCTGCTCCATTCATACCTAGAATCAGTGAACAATCAACAATCATCGTGGGTACCTAGGATAATTTCTATCTGTGTCTGTGAAAAAAAACATTGTAAAACAGTTTAACCCTAACGGTTCATATCTTGTAAAAAAGATTTGATGAGAGTGTTAGTCTTTCTCTCTGAGGAGTCTCTGGAAGCTGAAGTAAGTGATTCCTTTAAATAAATATTTCAACTAAAATAGACAGATTTTTACCATTATATTTTGATGTAAACTGCTATTCAGGATGGACAGCTGGGTTTATACGTATGCAAATAAAAATCCACAGCTCCAGTTGTAGTCAGAAAATATGAGTGGCAGAGGAGGAGATGAGAGAAATCAACTGTTCAGGACGTTCAGCCAGCAGAAAATGTTTAGCATCTGCTTAATTTAAAGCTCCACCTTTAGTTCAGGTTGATCCAAAACGTATCCCCTCTCCACCAGGGTTGTTCTTGGGGTAGATTCTCATCCACTGTGTCTCTCATCCTGAATTTCCAAATTCTGCTTTTGTGAAACAGCCCTCTGGGTTGTACTGTGAATTGGTCGGTACAATTCCACACAGCACCTGGATGAGGCATCGTCTCCGAATCGCTCCACCATGCCACCTCCAATATGGCAGCGACGTCAACATGCGATTCAGCGCTCAACGAGGCGTCTACATATAAATGTCTGTGATGGAGCCGAGCGAGTCAGCAACATCCAGCGGAGGAGCGAAAGGAAAGCAGAAAGTCACCCTAACCCTGTAGATCAGGCTGGTCTTCAACCACACCAATTTGTCGCTTTACTGTGAGGAATTGCAGGACGGACAGCTGGCTCTCACAGTAGCTGCATTAGTTGTCGTCATGTTGCTTTCTGATAGTTCTGCGGTGGTGCCAGCATATGGCACAACCATATTTATGTCTACTGATCACGCCCAGTGCAAAGTTCTTTTCAGGCTCTAGGACAAGTAAACACTATCAGGACAAACGCTTGACATATATTGTTTTATTTAAAGATGATTTTGTTTTTTTTGTTTTTTTTGCTTTTCTTTTTATGGTCAAAATGTGTGACTAAGCCCCTTTAAAAGGAAAACGCCTGATCTGATGATACTTTAACCTAGACAAAGAGTGACTTTAAGATTTCAGCTGCCTATTATTATAAAGCAAGGTAATTATCTGTTCTTGATTTATGGCCCTGTAATTAACCTGATAACAATTTGACTTAGATAATGTAAGGAGTAAGTAGTTATTTAGAATTAAGGACTGGAAGGTAATTCAAATTATCTTACCATTGTCTTACCATAATTTTTGCACTCATTCTAAAAATTATACACATCATTTTGTATGAATGATGAGGGACTGGTAAGCTTTCAGTACCAGTATGCCAAGTCCGGGTTCAACATGGAGCTCCTTGAGAGGAGGCTAGGAGAAAGAGCACTGTAAAAAGTTCCTAGGTGTAATGGCGGAGGACATGCCGATGAGTGGTGTGACGGAGGACAATGCTGGGTGTAGGATGAGATGGATGATTCGCTGTGGAAGAAACGAGAAGGAGCTTTACCAAATCACTGTTGTATCTATGCAAACCAAGTCAGCCCCCCCCCCCTTTTTTTTTTTTAAGGAAAACACATCAACGTGGGTTATGCAAAGCCCCAAAGATCACTATAAGTCTATGGATTTGAAACGATATTTGCAATTTGATGGATTTGCTATAAACTAATTTTTGTATCAAACCTTTCCATTTCTTTTAACTTATTAAAATATGTTTTTGTTTTTTCCAACAGGTCCACTGCCCAGTGTTTAGCACTGGTCTGCCACATGACTGATAATCAGAAAGCCATCTTCCTGAGAAAAGTGCTGTCAAATGACGAAATCCTGCACATGAAGATTAAGTATGTATAGATGTTTCTGCTTCATCACTGTCAGGGTACTTTGTCTAGCTGCCTGTTTATTTTTTACCTTGATTGCATTGGGTTTTCCTTTACCCCTTAAAGTTGTTCAACCACACGATGGCCGTTGTTTTAGCTGGGCTGGGAAATGTGTGTTAGCTGTGAGATCCATTTATTTCCTTTCTGCATTTCCTTTCATTCTTTCTTTGATGCATGTTCAGATCTTTCGAGGAAAGTCAGCAGATGGAGGCCGAGAAAGCTCTGGTGTTAACCAATCACAAGTCAGTGATGTGGCATCAGGAGGCAGCTCATAGGTTCACCATGGGCCAGGTGGTATCAGAAGACCTGTCCAAAAGTGTTGTAGCAGTCTGTGGTGTAGTTCTGCCCAGGACTGTTCCCCGACAGGCTCAGCAGGTGTGTAATACTGCCAGGTAGAAACGCCTCTCTTTGTTGGCTCGTCTTTATTGATTGGCCTTTGATTTTAGGCCGAGCCGACCAGTCTGGTGCTGGTGGAGTCAACCTGCCAGAACCTGAGAAGACTGGCTTTGGCTGTGGCTTCCCACAAATCTGTGCTGCTCGAGGGTCCGATTGGCTGTGGGAAAACTGTTTTGGTGGAGTTTATGGCAGCCCTAACAGGTCATACCAAAGCTGCAGACATTCTCAAGGTCCAGCTAGGGGATCAAACTGACAGCAAGGTGGGAGAAACAATGGTTAAAAAAATACTATTGATTAAAGATGCAGGTTGTGCCTCATTTACACTGTTGTAAAGGTATTTTTGCACTGTTCACCACAGTGGAGGTTTCAACATTTTCAAGCTGTGCTTCCCCAGTTGAAGCCTTGTAATACATTGTCTCTTTTGTAAAGCTCTGAGGGTGCTTCTGAGACAGACTGCACAGCACCTTGGAATAGTATGAGCAATCTGTATTTAATTCCTGCAGATGCTGCTTGGGATGTACCGATGTACTGATATACCAGGAAAGTTTGTGTGGCAGCCAGGAACCCTTACACAAGCTGTTTCTAAAGGCCTCTGGATCCTTCTGGAAGACATTGACCATGCACCTTTGGATGTGGTCAGTTCAAGACCTGTTGAGAAGATGCATTTTAGATTTTGTTGAATCTTTATTTTAAAATTAAATGATTTAAGTTATTTTACTACTAAAAAGTGAAACAAAATGTGTTTTTCAGATATCTGTCCTCCTGCCTTTGATGGAGAATAAAAAGCTGATGATTCCAGGACGGGAAGATTGCATTGATGTTGCTCCTGGATTTCAGTTCTTTGCGACCCGAAGGTAAGAATATTATTATAATCCAATCTTTTTAGTTTGCCTCAAAGTAGATTTGCAGTGATTCGCAGGGAATATAATTATTCTGTCTTACCCCGTGGAAAGAGGTCTAGATAGCGCGCTTGCACTCAGAAAAGGATGCAAGTACCCGGTTCGATCCCCAGCGGCTGCACTCTGGGTCCCTGAGCAAGACCCTTAACCCCAGATTGCTCCCCGGGCGTCGCACATGGCAGGCCACTGCTCCCCAAGGGTGATGGGTTAAAAGCAGAAAACGAATTTTGTTGTAATGTATGTTTCAATGACAATAAAGATGATATTACTATTTATTCAGGAAAATGTATGTATGTAATTTATAAGGTTTTAGGTAATTATAAGGTTTTAGGAAAATCTGTTATTTGTCCTTGGCAAAACCACAAGTAAGAAAGCCTTTATCAAGATAAGATAAGCTTTATTGATCTCACAATGGAGAAATTCACTTGTCCCAGCAGCATTGTTCCCACTAGATTGTGAAAGTTATATTAACTTATTCTAGCAGAAGCCCCTAGCCCCTGCTCTGTCTTCATGCACACTCTGCCAGGTGGTGTGCATTCCTGTGGGTTTTTGTGTTTGTTGGGACCTGTACCCAGGAGGTTTGTACAGCTGCATGTATGGCTTCCTCCGGTACATTTGCTAGACTTTCCATGCTTGATGTATGATTGCTCCTCTTTTGGCACGCAGTGTTTAGTGCAGGCTCTGTAGCATTTTGAGGGGGCATGTCATGCTTTTTTTTTTTAATGCCTTCCTTTTCACATTGTAGTCATTTTGTTGTGCTGCATATAAAGTGGAACTGCAATGCTGTGATCTGAATTCATCATTAATAACTTAATACCACAGCCCCTCTTTTACACCTGTTCTGAGATGCGTCTGAGAGCAACTCGTTTTGGTGCCGTCTCTTTAAATCTAAAGGAGGCACTGTAACCCCCCCATCCCCTCCTTTCCAGGTCACAGAGTGTTCCACTCCACCCTGTTCAGCAGTTTTTGTAGAATGCTGGGGGAATTGTGTGGATTAATACATCCAACAGCCAAACATCTTCACTTATCCACTTGTAGCATCGACATCCTTGAGCTTCTACCACAAAACCATGGCAAAAAAAATAACAATGACGGAAATGTAGAATCGGTAACAGGGAACTCCATGACCTTGTTTAGCAGTTCCGCAGCAGATACTGTAACGTAATTGTTCAAAAAATATAACCGAGACCAGAGACACCTGGACAGCTTGAAAAATTTGACCCGAAAAGAATTTAAAGAGATCTATGCAGCTCTTGGACAGACTTTATGTAATGCAAATGACAGCAATGGTATGAACCATGGGCTCTCATGAATCCGACTTGAACATTTGCTATACACCAAGTCTTAGTTTAAATGAAAAGTGCTGAATGTGTCTGCTCCTCTGCAGGAATAATTGTGAGTCTTATTTGGGCTTTGCAGGATGTACTACAGTGGAGGTAATTGGCACAAACCACAGAACTCCCATGCAGCATTGCTAGACAAGTACTGGACCAAGCTGCAAATGGGCAACATGAGCCAAGCGGAACTGAAGAAGGTGAGTGTAGATGGTGGCATTTGTGCAGCTGTGTCCGAAAGAACAGTAGTTTTGATGGTATATCACATGTGCTGACCCTGCTCTAGGTATCATTGCAGTGATTCTAAAGTTGTTCCCCAGCTAAACCCTTGCTCCTGTCTGTAGGTGCTAGTCCACAGGTTCCCCATGCTGATGGTGGTGTCGGACCGTCTGCTGGACATCTACTGCCAGTTGACCGGTGAGAGACACTCTGAGCTGGACACCAGCACCATGCAGACTGCCACAGATGACCAGCAGGATAAGCCCAAGGACAAAACCACATCATTGGAGGGGAGAGCTTTGTCAATGAGGTGAGTCATTTTACTATCATCTTCTGCCTCCTTCCTACTCTTGTAAACCAGGGGCTCCCCGGGGGTTTTCTGCCTTGGTACCTTCGTGTGCCCTCCCTCCCTTTCCTTTGCCGTCTGCATCCATGCAAACACCAATCATGAGGGAAAATAAACCCACAAACCCAAAGATCTTTCTTGGATCAGTATGTTTGAGTATTAACATAGCTGTCACTATTTCAGACTCTGCCTCTGACAAACTAAAGATGTTTGCTGTTTTAAATGGGTCCTTTGTTGGACTTTAATTCCTAAGAGAAGGCTGCATTTGCTCAATAAATAATTTCCATCAGATTTAGTTCTGAAATAACTAGGAAGCCATGAACCATCCTCTACAGATCATTTTGTAAGGGGAATATATAAGCAATTTGTTGTACCTCTTCTACAACATGTTCTCTGCATCAGAATCTGCTGATGAGCACGTCTTACAACAGACCGGACTGCATCACATCCCTATGTCACACGCCTCCTGTGACCCTGTCCTACCACACCACAGGCCTGTACGGCTTTGATACGACCTCCTTTGGTGGATCTGAAGGGTAACAGTGCTGGGTCGTCCCATCTATTCCGTGTCGTGACCTTTCACTTCGTCACAAGTTTAAAAAAAACACAAAAAAAAACAAACAAAAAAACGTATAGCATATAGACTTGACATATGAACTTCATGCCTTGGCCAGAAAATTCTAACCTCTTTAAATCTGATAAAATCATCATGTCACCCCAGGCAAATCTACCAGACAAGCCAAAACTCAGCTTCTCTTGATTTAATTAGCTTTCTGCTGCTGCAGCGGTCAATAAATGATTGATTCCGCTGGGATGGAGTCACCCAGTCTCCAGATCACTGCTGCACTCATTCGTTAACGGCTGATCATTTCACTGTTTTAGGTGGTTGTGATTGTCATGTATACTCTTTCAGGTCATTTAAAGTTCATCCTGTTAAACATGACACGCTGTAGTTCACAAGGCTCTGTGGTCATCTGTGTTTGAGGTTTATGGTGCCAGCTTTTTTATTTACACAACAACACGTATCTGTCAAGTTGTTAATTTTTCATTAAAACCTCATAATTAAGGCACTAACGCATTATTTATTTGCGTTCTAGGCTCTTATGGCTGCCTGTTGTTTCCCAGGGGTTGAGTAAAGCTTGCATTAACAGCATTGTAAGAGGGGGACTGTTTAACGACGGCCAGTTTCTCTTCATTCTCCTCTCAAACCAACATTCCCTTTGTTCAGGATGAGAACATGTTCATCCCTGAAAGAGTGACTGCTAGCCTGCAGATGAGAGTAAACTGCAGAATCTTGGCATGATGGTGTTGCTCTTCTCTGCTGGGCCCTCCTTTTGGCCAGTAGCTGCTTTGATTCTCAGATGTAGAGGTGGTCCCAGTCCTCCTGGCACTTAGCAGCAGACACAGCGTTGCTCTGTTAGTGATTGGGAACCAGATCTTTGGAAGTGAACCAGTCTTTGCACCAATGCGTTTTGGGCTTTCAAATCCACTGAGAGGTCATGTTAGAAAATAAACGTCTCAGTACCTCGGAAACTCCCGCAACATATGGGCCGACTGCTGGTCTGGGTTTGGGATCCTCCTTTTCACCTGGTGGCTGGAGTACCGTTTGGGTTTCTTGTCTGCTTTGAGGAAAGCCCAGTTGGGGTAACTACATTGTTCCAGGGCCTGTCTTGTATGTGGTTTCTTCTCCCTGGCTCCTGAGTTTGTGGGGACGTTGTCTGCTCTGTGATCCCAAGTTCTGATGTGCCCCAGTGGGTGATGGGAGTCAAACCACAAATACTGGTCCGTGTGGGTGGGTTTGCGGTAATCGGCAGTGTCCAACTGTCCTCCATCCAAGACCGGGACATCATAGCCCAGTAAACCCAACCTGCCATATATAAACCAATTCATTGTTATTGTTTTGATCCCGGTTTTTCACGCATGCGTGTCGGACTGGTAGGCAAAAGGCGAACACAATAGTGGACAAAAACAAAGGACACGAGGAGTTCTGGACGTATTTTTCTTCTTTAGATAACGTATCACAAGATCATTATAAGAGTAAGTTGATGATTGATGGTATCAGATTGCAAGATCCACACAGCAAAAGCCTGAAGGGACGGAGCGAGTCTGTGAAATGCTTGCCAAGTGTTCCGTACGGCGACATATACAGCTACCTTATCAATACGCCAGGCCAATACACACGAGAGAGCATGAAAGCCATGAAATCACTTGACGGCTACAATTATTTCATATCGGGACATGTTCACACATGTTTGTGTAACATACGAAAGCGCAGTTGGACACAGACAGCGCCTCAGCAAAGAGGAAGACCCGCCACCGGTAGGTTAAACAAAACATTGTTCACAAAGGATTATTTTGGTGTTTTTGTCTTACTAATACTTTTCACAGACTCATGCCAGAGGGTTTGCATACATTGTATATGTATGTATATTATTACAAAACTAACGTTTACATCTTGACCTAAGTATATATATCCTATTTTTTATTTATATAATTATTTAAGTAGAACAATGACTAGTGCAAATTGAAGTTGTATTTACCGGAGATGAAGTGCAGACTGCAAATGCTGTTGTGGTATAATGGCTCCCACAGTCGATTTGGATTGTCTGTATTCTTTTCATTGAAATGATCACTTTCTTTATTCTTTCTTCGTCCTTCGCTAAACGAAAGAAACGTACATCCGACGATTTGGAATGCCTCTGTGTGCAACTGGGAGCACAACAAGTCGTAGGCATTGTTTAGATTCCAAAAATAAACGGACTAAAAATACGCTCTAATTCACCCGTTTTGTCACGGTGGTAGGGGAGAACAGTACTGTTTTTGCCTACCAGCGTGACCGGATGTAGCTCGTGACGTCACGCGTGAACTGGTCTATTACATCCTCCTGTGTGAACTTTATGTATTTTTCCACAGAGTGATGTAATCAGTGAAATGTTGGACTTCCTGAGATGTGATTTTATCCCAGGTGTCAACAAAGCTGAAACAATGGCTTGGTGTTTTTCCTGAAAATGATGCTAAAGTTCTCTTTTCTACCTCCTCCATGTGTAGGTTTACAACAATAGGAGAAACTGGGGATCCCTTAGCACCCCTATGTTTCTGCCTGTAGTATTGACCCCGTGTGTGAAGTAGACTGACCTACTCTACTTTTTATACATTTTTCTACCTGGATTATTGCGAAGAATAAAATTATTGTTTTTAATTCAAACTCTGCCAATAGAAATAAATCAAACAACATAATTATCAACATGCCTCTACTAAACTATGATCCAGCAGTTGGATGCTAAAGGTGATCATCTTCTCTGTTGCTGCATGCGCTTGTTGATTAGAGACCTGCTGAAATGGTGTGAGCGGATCAGTGTGAACTTTGACAGCACTTCATCTGCCACAGCACAACGTGTCTTTCTTGAGGTTAGTATGTGTTTGACCTGCTTCCCATAAGTATTGTGCCCCAAATCAGGGGTGAAACACAGATCGTGCCACTGTTTTTATCTCATCAGGCCCTGGACTGCTTCACAGCCATGCTGTCCCTCCGTGCAAGCAGACTGCAGATGGCTGAGATCATTGGAAGCAAGCTGAACATCTCCAAGGAGAAGGTCTAAGCTTCAGAAAGATGTTTTTTTTGGTTGAATAAACAGTTGTAGTTGTAAAAAGCACTAACCTAAAACCAGAAATGAAGCTTAGGTGAAGCTTAGGAGTTTGGTTTGGTCAGAACTGTTGCTTTTCTGTGTTTGTGTCCCAGGCTCAGCACTTCTGCCAGCTGTATCAGCCGGGCATCTCGCTGACAGAGCTGCAGGCTACGGTGGGCAGAGCAACCCTGGCTCGAAAGCAGGCCGAGGCCGTGCAGCTGACCGTGTAAGTGGGCCATCCTAACCACTCACCTTATTTACACCATGCACCTCAACTTGTTGCTGGTTCAGCTTTCAGCCACGGATAGAACCGAGTAGACCCCTGCTGGTAGATTGAATAAACATCAAATTGATTTTAAACTATTCTGTTGTAAACACAGTCATCTAATGGTTCAGCTGTCCAGACTCATCCAAATAGTCCCATCGATCCTCCCTGAAAGCAAAAATGAATGGGTGATAACCTTTGGCCTGGATACATAGTAAATATTTTCCAATTGCATACTCCATTCAGCCAAAACATTATGACCACCCATCCTATAGTGAATAGATTCTCCTAATGCTGGGCTTTAATCAGTCAGGATGTCATCTGTGAATGTCTGGATGTTGGATAAACTGCTGATAAAGGTTTGACTTCACCCATCATGTATTACGCATATTTTCTGTTTGTTTCCAGTAAAAACCGGAACCAGACGTTTGCTGCAACAAGACCCTCAGCCATTCTGCTGGAACAACTGGCTGTGTGTGTGGCCAAGGGAGAGCCTGTCCTCCTGGTTGGAGAGACTGGAACAGGAAAGACCTCCACCGTACAACACCTAGCCGCAATCACTGGTAGGTTCAGCTTCTCTGGAAGCTCTCCAGATCCTTCTGTTCAAATTCCTTTATGCTAACCTGTCAAAGCTGCTCGATGATATCGCTTGTTTGGAAACTCAGGACACAAGCTGCGTGTGGTGAACATGAACCAGCAAAGTGATACAGCTGACCTTCTAGGCGGGTGAGTGACACATTAAAGGTTATTAAACTTTACTAATTTGGGCAGAGGGCTAGTAAAGTTTAATGACAAGTCTGCAAAGTGATGGGAAAACAACCACATAACAACAAACAACCAAAGGCAGAAAAAGAAAAAAATTCCTTAATACCAAATAAGATTTTCGAAGCTGCCAGGTGTAGCTAGCTTATCAAACGAGGACACGCATAAATTAACAGATCAAAAAGAAGTATCAGGCCCACCTTAAAACCAGATCATTTACCAGTTTGACCCAATGCCAGCAGGACAAGCTTCACCCACCAGGCTGAAGATATTAATACTTTCAAAGGGTAAATTCCTGAACCCTAGATTTTAGTAGCAAACAAATACTGCGTTCTGTACAGTAGTCATTGATTTCAACATCACAACATAGTTTCAATATATTATGGAATATTGTTCAAGTACAATTACAGTCATCAGGGCTCTGGATGCGTTCCACGTTATGTTCCTAACAACTTCCTTTCTTCGTTCCTTAAAGGTGTAGTAGATAACGTATGTACAAATGAACTTTTTAGATATTCTTTTAAAACTGTCAGTATCACTAAAATATGAGCCAGATAATCTGAGAGAAAAATAAAGCTCCTCTGGCTCCTCCCTGTGGTCCTGCTACCATCTACAGAAATACGCCGTTCCTGGTCAGAAACACCCTATCAAAGCCAGGAGGAATGTCTGGACCCGGAAAGTGTGCTTGTTAAAGAAGAAGTCTGGTCAAAATCAGAATTCAAACTGCTGAAAGTACTTTAAATATACAATTATTACATAATGTTCTATAAATTATAAGCTTTTTTAATTAAGAGTAATTTTCATTTGATGGTCTTTTTATGGGGACCGCCATCTTGGTGAAGAACAGTACTGCCATCTCCCAGTTTGTGACTTCACTGTGCGGTATCAACTGTAAAGCAAGTCCCAATGCCCTATCTGTCCCCTTGTAAATAAATATCCGTTTTCATGCCAAAATATTTTTTTAACCACTTAAACAAAGATAGACATGGTATTAAGCATTTTAATTTAAATGAATACTAATTTTACATTTAGAGACATACAAAGACAACAAATAAGCATTAAAGTATGGTTTATGGGTTGGGTTCTGCAATGTTATAAGATGAGTATAAAACTCATCTTTAGAACCAATCTCTGCTCAAAATGGTGATCTGTACCGCCTAATCTACTTTCAGCAGTTATCATCAGTTATTGCAACCGTAAACTGCAGAAAATATGGCCAAATCGGCTCATTCTGAGTTTACTCTCTGCTCCTGCTGTCACGATGAGCTGCAGCGCATTATGAGGCGGAGGGATATTTCGGCATCACTTAGTTTAGACCCCAAACAATCGACTTCACTTTCAGAAACAAGCCCAAAAAAACTGCAACCCGCAACTCATGAAATTTACAAGCGACTTTAGAAAAAATAAGACCAAAGTCGTATAAAATAAGTGGGCACTCTTTCCAAGTTCGTCGTATTCCTCCGCCGCTCTGATCGGGAAAACAAATGTTACTGCAAATTCTACATCATGAAAAAGGAAAAACCTAGCGAAAATCCTCGCTCTCATGTCATCTTGAAGACATTCTTTATCCAAATGTTGGCTACAGACGACAAGTTTTCTCTCTGGCCAGAAGCACGATGGCAAATCCTCCCTCTTAACAGTGGTAATCCAGCAAAACAGCCCATGGTGGATGATGAATCGGAAAGGTGAAAAGAAAAAAATGTTTTTTCCACTTTTACCCGATGTATTGTTACATCCAACTGCCATGCACATGAGCATTGTTGCTTCAACAATAGCGCTCGCGAATTTCAATGGTGAAGTCCTTGTCCACGTCACAGGATGTGATGTCAGGCGGCCATTACTGCCCATATTTGGGCAGTAATGGCCGCCCCCATACACAGTGATCCACACAACAATTTTTTTTTTTTTTTTTTTTTTTTTTTTTTTTTTTTTTTATTATTGATTAACGCTAAATTCATTAAATAACCACAAACGTATTGGTTTTAGGTATAGCTAATGATCCCCTGAGTTTTCCTTGTTGACCGGACTTCCCCTTTAAAATGTTTAGGCTAAGTCCATTGTTTTCTCTAAATTCCTTACTGCAGCTTTAAAGCCTTCCCACAGTAGAAATACAGTGGAAACACAAGGAAAACTGGCATTTTGTTCCATGAAAAAAGTGTAGGAACTCCTGGTATTAGGATTCAGTCTTATGCTGGTCCAGCTGTGGTCGGTGAAAAGATCCTTGCTCTCTGAATGGTGTGATGGGCTTCAGCCATGGAGTCCACCATGCCCTCCTGAGTACACCAAGCTATTCCATAGTCAGAAGTGACAGCTAGAGGCGAGCCTGATTTGGCTCATGCAGTGAATAAACAGAACAACACATCTACTGCAGAATGGTTAACAAACAGCAAAAGAATCACGGTTCCGCTATCGTCTAAACTTCAGACCTCTGTACTGATGGAATATATATTAAAAAAACAACATGCAGGCTGGGAATTGCAGAATGTAGTTCTCTAATTTTTTTTTTATTTTTTTTTTGCAACCATTGTCTCTTTTTTTTTAGCTACAAGCCAGTAGACCACCGGCAGATCTTGCTGCCTCTGCGGGAGGCTTTTGAAGAACTGTTCTCCCAGACGTACTCAAGGAAGCAGAACCTGACTTTCCTGGGCCACGTGCAGACCTGCTTTCGGGAGAAGCGCTGGCAGGACCTGCTTCGACTCATGGATCATGTCTGCAAGTCCACTCTGGGTACGCAGCTACAAGAAAAACCAGAAGGTAGGTCGCCAGAAGGCGTAGAGCCTGAGTCGACTTTAAAGGTGGACTACTAATCCAGTGAGATGCTGCCGTTTTCACTTGTCTGTGCAGATTCCTCTCAATTGGAGCAGTGGGAGGCACTTGCATCAAAACTGAGTCAGACCCAGCAGCAGATCCGAGCCTGTGAAACAGCCATGGTGTTTGCTTTTGTGGAGGTAAGACTTATCGCAGGAGACACACGTTCCTACATTGACACGTTCCTACATTGACAGAGTAACAGCCCTTATCTGTGTGGGTTCTGTAGGGCTCTTTAGCTCAGGCAGTGAAGAAGGGCCACTGGATCCTGCTGGACGAGATCAACCTGGCGGCAGCAGAGACCCTGGAATGTCTAAGTGGGCTGCTGGAGAGCAGTGCTGGCTCTCTGGTGTTGCTCGATCGTGGAGACACTGGTGAGGTTCTCCTTATTCCCAGGGCTGGCATCTAGCACTGTTACACAGAACGAGTGGGACTTTATTTGGAAATCATTCACCCACTCCAAACTTAAGCTGGACTACAGCACAAAGTATAACATCCCCTGTAGTGGACACGGTTAAATAAAGAGTTGAATCAAACAATAAAGCACTAAGAAGCTATTGTAGACAGGCCAGCACAGGTGTAATATGATCAGTTTCGTTCTGATCAGAAGGCATGCAGCAGCAGCAGCAGTTTGCACCACTGCAGCTGACGCATCTATAGCCTCCTTCCTTTACTGTGGTGAGAGAAAAAAATATGATGCTTCTGGTTGTGGTTCTGAAATTTGATTTTATTCCATTACACCAGCTGTTCCCAAACTTTTTTAGCCGTTGTTAATTAGTAGTACTAGCCTAATCCTGCTTCGCTCTGAAGGCCCATTTTTACCCCGGTTTAAGATTTGACAATAAATGAGAAAAGCATTGATCAGAGGTAAAACATCGTGATATGCATATTTAATTCATTAGGAATTCCGAATGGAGACAAAAGTTTACATTACCAGTGTATCTACGTCCATTCCCTTGGTATTGCAGCTTTTGTCTGATCTAAGTTTTGGAAAAAACATCCTTTTCATAAGCTTAGTGCTCCTCCTGCTAAGCTCAGGAGGAGGGTGGTTGGGCCCATCTGTTCGAACAAAGAAACTCTTTTTTCTGACCTACCCCCCCCCCCCCCCCCCCCTCGCAATAAAACTTCATGTGTTATTCTACCCAGCAACAGGGAGAGACAGTCAACACCTCTGCGTTCCTCAGCAACCCCAACTAACATTTATTTTCCTCAACACCGTGCAACCGGGTTGACGCACCCCCAATCTTAAAAAAAAAAAAGTGAGAGAAAAAAAGAAAATTGGTTGCAATAGCACAACCATCATAACAAAAGTAATGGAAATAAAATTAGTACATAATTAGAATTAAATTGCAATACAGTTACATACATCCACAACAAGATCCTGAGGATTTTCAGGTGCATCGGTGGCTCAGTCTGAGGCCAGAGAAAGAAAGAGACCCTCAGATCGGTCAAACCTCTACACACAACCTGAAATGTTTCTGAAGCAGAGACCATCCAGGTAGATTCATGGACTAAACTCTGATTTCATGTACCAGCTTCTAATAAATCTGTTATTAATCAGAGAAACAAAAAGTTATTTCCTAATTGTCTCTCAGCAATTACCTTCAGCAGGTAAACATGCCCATAGCAACACATCTCAGCTCCCCTCACCCCACCCCCCCACCCCAACTACCAGTTGCCGGTTTTCCTGCTCCGGATACGCGGATACCGGATTCTGAATACGCGCTTAAACTGCATCTTTAAAATGAACTGCACCTGTCTGAATCACAATGAAAAGAATTACAGCTCTGTGCGTGAACAGAGTCAAGAAACCGTCCATAGGTTATCAGGTTTGCTAAAATGTATTCATAGTTGATGCTGTTCAGAAAGGTCCCTAACCTTATGTTTATGTATTACAGAGCCGCTGGTTCGCCACCCAGACTTCCGTCTCTTTGCATGTATGAACCCAGCTACTGATGTTGGCAAAAGGAACCTTCCTCTTGGTCTGAGGAACAGGTAAGATTGTGCTAAGGTAAAGACAAAGTATTTGTTTCTCTGCGCTTTAGAAATATGAATGAATTTCCCATTAATGTGGGGAGACTCTGTTAAGTGGTTAAACACAATATCTTCCCTGCAGTAGATGAATTTCTTGTCTAAATCCAGATCATTTGAGGATGGAGGCTGAAGCTAACGGCTAGTCCAAGATGGACCAAGATCAAAGTGGACTTCTGCCTCCTAAAATGACTCCTATCCTAAAAACATTGTAGCAGTTGATGTGAACGATGTTTTATAAACTTTAAAACATCATTATGCATTTGGTGGATGTATTCACAGAGTCATAGTGATTCACCTGGAAGTGGGATTAGGAGGCCATGCGCCTCAATCTTCCAGAAACTGTAAAGCATTTTTAGTCAGAGTAGTGGTCTAATATAGAGTAAAGCAGTGTAAGAAGAAAACAAATAGAATGGTTTAAGTGAACACGGGTTTATTGATTTATTTAACTGATAGCAGTAAATTTGTTTGTGTGCCAGCACAGGCAAATAACATGTTCTTAAAATCACATTTATGACTTACTACCTTCCTAGAGGCTTCCTCACACAGTATAAAAACAGAACTGTTAATCAGTCTCCAGGTAATCCTCCGGTGTGAGTCTGGGCATGGTTGTCTGTCCTGTCATTGAACTGTACATTCACAATGCATGTTTGAGAAAATGTTTGTTGCAAGGCTCCAAGCAGAACGCAGAAGACAAGAGAAACATAAATAGAAGGATTTGTCATTCATCAGGAATGTAACAGCACCCCTACCCCCCCCCCCCCCCCACACACACACACACACACACACACACCAAAAAGACATATTATATGTACAGAATATGTTAGAATTAAATTGCAATACAGGATGTGTTGCATCAGTGAACGGACCAGATGATGGTGCTGATTGTAGTTTACACACCGAACCTTCCGATGCGATGGGTCGGATGTTTTGGTATGTTTCAGCCTTTACTCAGTTCAGCAGAGTTCAGTGACCATGTAAGGTGGCTAGATTTCTATGTATGGCAGTGCATCATTTGCATTTAAAGAGAAGGCACCAAAACGAGTTGCTCTCAGACGCACCTCAGAACAGAGGTGAAACGGGGGCTACGGACCAACAATAACGAGGAATTCAGACCAAAGCATTGCCGCTTCACTTTATATAGACCACAGCTGAATGGTTTGAATGTGAAAAGGAAGGGTTTAAAAAGTATATGTCTCCTCATGGCATGTATTGCCTACACAATTTCAAGTTTGTAATTTTTCCAACTTGTGCTCAGCAAATTCTGCTTTAAGGCTAGTTTATGACCTTATCATTTCAAACTGTTTGAACTTCAAATGCTTCAAGGACAAACAACATATCTGCTATTAGAAAAGCTGTGTGGTTAAAAGGTAAAACCGTCTGTCTGTCTGTCTGTCTGTCTGTCTGTGAATCTTCCAGATTTACTGAGGTGTATGTGCATGAGCTGGAGAACGAGGGAGACCTGAGGATTCTTGTCTCACACTACCTCAAATGCTTGAACCCACAGAAAAGTGTCATCAGTGGCATCATAAGGTCAGCCTTAATCCGTCCTTACATTACTCCTTTCTTTGAATGTCTCTACAGAGGAGATTATCGGGAGTGTTTTAACCCACATTTTGCATCAATCAGTCAACAGTTCTGTCTGATGCATTTCAGACAGATTTTCTCTATTGGGCCCCTCCACAATTGGCAATTGACTGGCAGCCTTCAAAACCTAAAGGAACCAATAAACGACCTATGTTACTTTTTTACAAAGTTGTAAAAAAAAAAAAAAAAAAAAAACTCAAACACTCGAAGCAAATTAATAGATTTCCCCAGCAGCTGTTTGCATTAAACTTATTGTGGTTGTGTTTGAAGTTTCTATCTAGCAGCGCGGAAGGAGGCCTCGTCCCACCTGGTGGACGGGACCGGCCACAGGCCTCACTACAGCCTCCGCACTCTGTGCAGGGCTTTGAGCTATGCAGCAGCCAACCCCTGCCACAGTGTCCAGCGCTCACTGTATGAGGTAAGAAGCCCGACATGACGTGGGGGCATTTTGTGGAATGTCTGGGGACTTTTCTTCATATGTTGTGACATTCCGTCCACATCTTGATCAGGGCTTCTGTATGAGCTTCCTGACGCAGCTCGACCGGAGCTCCCACCCTCTGGTCCAGAAACTGGTGTGTCAGCACGTTCTACTGGGGAACACCAAGTGTCTGAAACAAGTAAGACTCTAACCATAAACTAAAGGATGTTTATATTTAATAAACCCTGATTTATATACTGGTGTAAAAGTGTATAATTCCTTCCTGATAAATCTAGACATAATTGATGTTTGAACTGACTTGTTTTATGTTTATATAACCAAATCAGTGGTCGTTCTCTGCTGAAGTACTGATCAGTGTAAAGGTTTCTGAATTGGCAGTACAGTAAGTTTGAGATTGTAAATGTTGTATTAGTGTCGGTGTGTTTTTTCCTGCAGCCAATCCCAGCTCCACCAGGCCGGACCTGTGTGGAAATAGAGGGCTACTGGGTGCCGCGAGGGGAAATGGAACCAGCCCTGGATCCCAGCTACATCCTCAGTGCTTCCGTTAAACTCAACCTGCGGGACCTTGCCAGAGTGGTGTCTGCAGGGTAGGATGGCTCTGACCCAGCCTGACTCACTGTTCCCAAATGTCACTGAAAATCAATAGAACAGAAACTGGGGTTACCTCAGATGAACCCTCCAGCTTTGCTCTTACTTTGGCTCTCTGTCACTTTCACAGGCTGGTCTGAATGAGGCCATGAGGAACAAGATATTAATACGAGCGTTTGAGTGGCACACGTTGATCTAGCAATGGTTGAACAGATAAAGCAGTGTGTGGATCTGTGTCATTTGTGATACTGAGTTTTCATTTCGTTTGAACTCTTACTGCTGTCCACTCAGAAGTTTACATCCACTCATCATGAACATTGGTGTCTTGGGCTTGTCATGATGTATTTGAATTGTTCTGTTTGGGGGTGGCCTGATAATACTACATACAAACTCAGTGGTCCTTTAAAAACAAACTGGGTGGTCTAAACTGGATGGACTTTATTGTAGATTCTCTCCAATCCACTCTGGGTAGGAACTATACATATATGCTCACGTCCCCTCTCCAACCCCCCCCCCCACTAACATTCAGAAAATGCTCCTTGGTAAAATGGACTTGTTTGCATTACTCTAACTCAGGGGTGAGCAAACTTTTTGCCAGGAGGGCCACATTGGGTTCTAAGATTTGACAGGGTGGCCGGACCGGGAACACATGGATGGAGTGTTTGTGTGAAATAATATAAATTACATGTAAAAGCCATTACGTGAGAGGATTTGGCCTACAAACATGTAACATACACAGTACAGTTTTTTTTTTTTTTTTTTTTTTTTTTTTTTCAAATGCGTTAATTTCATTTGATTAAGAATAAACACAGTAGAGAAATTCACAGTATACATTTGATTTACTTGAATTATTTACATTTGATTATCACAGAATAACAGCAGAGAAACTCACAGTTTCAGTGGGAACAGTGTTGTTGATCTCCCTTTTTGGCCAATGCATCAAAGTCTGGAGTGAGTTTGGTTGTGGCAATTCTCAGGATAGCTCCGAGATGCTGGTCGGTTAACCTGGATCGGTGACTGGATTTGTTGATGTTCATGACGCTGAATGTCTCCTCACAGACGTAGGTCGAGCCAAACAAAGTTAGCATCTTCTGTGCCGTCTTCCGGAGGTTTGGGAACATGGCTTTGTTGAGTGCAGCATAAAAGTCATTCAGTTTTAGAGAGTTGAACTTCTCCTTTAGGAGGGAGTTTGACTGAAGATCGATCTGTTCCAATTGCACCTCTTGTGGTGCCTTTTCGGGGTCTTGTGACAGGGGACAGGACACCAGCTGAAGTGACGTTTCAATGTTGTCAAAATCAGAGAACTGACGGCTAAATTGTCCGTGCAGGTCGTCAATTGATTGGCTGTATTTCTTTGCGTTTCGCGTCGCGTCTTTCTGTGTGGCAAGTGTGGAGAAATGAACAAAAGAATTGTTTGCAATTTGTCTGGAGAACAAAGTTATCTTAGATTTGAAGGCTTGTACATGTCGTGCACAAACTGATCTTTCCCCTGTAGTTTAACATTCAGCTCATTCAAGTACGAAAATATGTCCACAGCTAAGCCAGTTCTTGTCGCTTAGCTCAGGAAATTCGGTGGATTTCCCCACTAACTCCAAAAACTCGCTGATCTCATCTTGCAGGTCCCACACTCGTTGAAACACTTTGCCCAAACTTAACCAATTCAATTCAATTCAATTTTATTTATATAGCGCCAAATCATGAAACATGTCATCTCAAGGCACTTTACAAAATCAAGTTCAATCATATTATACATATTGGGTCAGATTATACAGATTGGTCAAAAATGTCCTATATAAGGAAACCAGTTGATTGCATCAAAGTCCCGACAAGCAGCATTCACTCCTGGGGAACCGTAGAGCCACAGGGAGAGTCGTCTGCATTGTACATGGCTTTGCTGCAATCCCTCATACTGAGCAAGCATGAAGCGACAGTGGGAAGAAAAACCACCCATTAGCGGGAAGGAAAAACCTCCGGCAGAACCGGGCTCAGTATGAACTGTCATCTGCCTCGACCGACTGGGGTTACAGAAGACAGAGCAGAGACACAACAAGAGAGACAAAAAAGCACAGAAGCACACATTGATCTAGTAATCTGTTCTACATTAGATGGTAGTAGCGGGTGAGCCGTCTTCTCTGGATGATGTCACAGTTAACAGAACGCCAGACCAGGTGTACCTACTATGAAGAAAAAGAGAGAGAGCAAAAAGTTAAAAGCTGAAATGACGACAGTCATTTCAATGTAATACAATGCAAAACTGGAGAACAGTAGACTGAAGAACAGTAGAAATCAGTAGAGTGAGAAAATTAGACCCTGATGTCCTCCAGCAGCCTAGGCCTATCACAGCACAACTATAGAGATAGCTCAGGGTATGAGCCACTCTAACTATAAGCTTTGTCAAAAAGGAAAGTTTTAACATTAGTCTTAAAAATAGATAGGGTGTCTGCCTCACGGACCAAAACTGGGAGTTGGTTCCACAGGAGAGGAGCCTGATAGCTAAAGGATCTGCCTCCCATTCTACTTTTAGAGACTCTAGGAACCACCAGCAGACCTGCAGTCTGAGAGCGAAGTGCTCTGTTAGGAACATACGGGGTAATCAGAGCTCTGATATATGATGGAGCTTGATTATTAAGGGCTTTATACATTAGAAGGAGAATTTTAAATTCTATTCTTGATTTAACAGGAAGCCAATGAAGGGAAGCTAAAATTGGAGAAATATGATCCCTCTTGTTGATTTTCATCAGAACTCTTGCCGCAGCATTTTGAATCAGCTGAAGACTTTGAACTGCATTTTGTGGACTTCCTGATAGTAAAGAATTACAATAGTCCAGCCTTGAAGTAACAAATGCATGGACTAGTTTTTCAGCATCACTCCTGGACAGAATGTTTCTAATTTTGGCGATATTCCGGAGGTGAAAAAAGGAAACTCTGGAAACCTGTTTAATATGGGATTTAAATGACATGTCTTGGTCGAAAACAACACCAAGATTTTTAACTTTATTACCAGAGGCCAAGTTAATGCCATCCAGATTAAGGGATTGATTAAGAACTTTATTTTTTGAAGACTCTGGCCCAAAGATTACAACTTCTGTCTTGTCAGAATTTAAATGCAGGAAATTTAAAGTCATCCAGCTTTTGATGTCATCAAGACATGACTGCAGTCGAAGTAACTGATTGGATTCATCAGGATTTATGGATAAATATAGCTGAGTGTCATCAGCATAACAGTGGAAATTAATCCCATGCTGTCTGATAATTTTGCCAATCGGAAGCATATATATAGTAAATAGAATTGGTCCAAGGACTGAACCCTGTGGTACTCCACAAGTGACCCTAGAGTTTGAGGAAGATTTATTATTAACATGAACAAACTGGAATCTGTCCGACAGATAAGATTTAAACCAGCCTAATGCTTTTCCCTTAATCCCTACAGTATGCTCAAGTCTTTGTAGGAGAATATTGTTATCAACTGTATCAAATGCAGCACTGAGATCTAACAGGACAAGTATAGACACAAGTCCATTATCTGAGGCCATGAGAATATCATTGGTGACCTTCACTAGAGATGTTTCAGTGCTATGATGAGCTCTGAAGCCTGACTGAAACTCCTCAAGTAGGTCATTACTTTGTAAATGTTCACATAGTTGATTAGCAACTACTTTCTCAAGAATTTTAGATAAGAAAAGAAGATTAGATATAGGTCTGTAATTTACTAACTCATCTTGATCAAGAGATGGTTTCTTAAGTAAAGGTTTAATAACAGCTACTTTAAAAGCCTGTGGTACATATCCATTTACCAAGGATAGATTAATCATGTCTAAAATAGGACCACTGATCAGAGGGAATACCTCCTTAAACAACTTGGTTGGGATTGGGTCTAACATACAGGTAGAAGGTTTAGATGAAGCTAAAATTTTAGATAGCTCAGAAAGCTCTACTGCTTTTAAACAGTTCAGACACTGCGCAGGTTCTAAGGATTCCTCCAATGCTGCCTCACTTACTGAGGACGAGGTAATCATGTTTGGGAGGATGCCAATTATTTTATTTTTAATGGAATCAATTTTATTTATGAAGAATCCCATAAAATCATTACTGCTAAGAGCTAAGGGAATGGATGGATCAACAGAGCTGTGGCTCTGGGTAAGTTTGGCAACTGTACTGAAGAGAAATCTAGGATTATTCTTATTCTCCTCAATTAATGATGAAAAATATGCTGCTCTAACTCTGCGAAGGGTCTTGTTATACAACAATAGACTGTTCTTCCAGATTAGGTAGGATTCCTCTTGGTGTGTAGAGCGCCATTTTCTCTCCAATTTCCTAACATTGTGCTTCAAGGAACGCAGCTCTGAATTAAACCAAGGAGCCAGCTTCCTGTGAATAATCACCTTCTTTTTCAAGGGAGCTACATTGTCTAATGCAGAACGCAATGACGAAGTCATACCATTTACAAAGACATCTATTTGTGAATTGGAAGAAACAACATTGCTGCCATCTACAGGGCATTTCTGCAATACGGAGGATATTAAAAAGGGGACAGACTCTTTAAGTTTTGATACAGCATTATCCGATAAAGATCTACTATAATGGAACCCTCTTTTGGGGGTGGAGAACTCAGTTAGATTAAACTGAAATGTTATTAAAAAAAATAATCAGATAGGACAGGGTTGTAAGTTAATTCTTCACAATCAATGCCATATGTCAGCACAAGGTCTAAAGTATGGAGCCAAGAGTGCGTCGGTTTATGCACATTTTGAGCAAAACCAATTGAATCTAGGATAGTTTTAAAGGCTACTCTAAGGTTATCACATTCTGTGTCAACATGGATGTTAAAATCACCCACTATAATAGCCTTATCAGTATTTAACACCAAATCAGATAAGAAATCTGACAACTCATCCAAAAACTGAGTGTAAGGGCCTGGTGGACGATACAAAACAACAAACAGAAGAGGTTTTATTGCTTTGCAGTTTGGATGAGGGAAACTGAGGGTTAAATGTTCAAAAGAACTGTAGTTATTAATTGGCCTAGGACTAATTAATAAATCAGACTGAAACCAGCGGACACGAGAGTGGACAGCAAGTCGTGATGATCCGCATTAGTTTTTTCCAGGAACGCAATGAACTGACGATGGTGAAGTCCCTTTGCGGGTATTAAGTTGACTGGTTTTACCACTGGTTTCATGACGTGATCAAGCTGCAATATAGACTTACACAGTGATTCCTGATGGATGATGCAATGTAGGAAGATAACATCCTGGTCAGGGTTTTCCTCTTTCACTTTATCCTGGATTCTTTTCAGCAGCCCAACATGTCTTCCAGTCAAATCCGTTGTGACATTGGCCAGTTTACTCCAAGGTAGCTTACGTCTTTCAATGGCAGCTGACACATGGTTGTACAGATCCGCTCCACGCGTCGTTCCCTTCAGAGACTCCTTGGCCAAAAACTCTTCCGTTATTTCAAAATTGTCATTAATCCCACGGATAAAAATTAAGAGTTGAGCAGTGTCTTTCACATCATTGCTTTCATCCAGTGCAATATAGCTTAAAGGACACTGCGAGTCACAGTCATGCGTGATAAACCGATCTTTTCAAACTTGCCTTGGCTCTCAGGACACAAAATATCTGCCACCTCTACCATGCATTCTTTTTAAAAAACTCGCCTTCGGAGAAAGGCTTGCTAGCTTTGGCTACTTTGAATGACAGCAAAAAGCTTGCTTTGGTGGATGACTCTTGAATCGCAGTTTGTCGGGGAACAAGATGTTGCTGAGCCTGTAAATTAGCCGCCAACCTCTGGGCCGTGGCTGCTCGCTCTTGCGTTCAATTCAATTCAATTCAATTTTATTTATATAGCGCCAAATCATGAAACATGTCATCTCAAGGCACTTTACAAAGTCAAGTTCAATCATATTATACAGATTGGGTCAGATTATACAGATTGGTCAAAAATGTCCTATATAAGGAAACCAGTTGATTGCATCAAAGTCCCGACAAGCAGCATTCACTCCTGGGGAACCGTAGAGCCACAGGAAGAGTCATCTGCATTGTACATGGCTTTGCTGCAATCCCTCATACTGAGCAAGCATGAAGCGACAGTGGGAAGAAAAACCACCCATTAACGGGAAAAAAAACCTCCGGCAGGACCGGGCTCAGTATGAACGGTCATCTGCCTCGACCGACTGGGGTTACAGAAGACAGAACAGAGACACAACAAGAGAAACAAAAAAGCACAGAAGCACACATTGATCTAGTAATCTGTTCTACATAATAGTAATCTGTTCATGCGTTGACTGCTTGCTAGATAGTTAGCATGCTTTGTAGCAAAGTGGCAGCTGATATTGTACTCTTTGTAAACCGCAACAGTTTCTTGGCATATCAGACACACAGCCTTTGATCGGACTTCGGTAAAAAAATATTTCGTTGTCCACTCTGCATTAAACACTCGGCACTCACTGTCCGCTTTTCTTTGCTTTAATAAGCTCATTTTTACAGAGGGGCTCACAGCACAAAGCTAAAGAGAAGAAGGGAGTAATATCCCACAGGCCAAAAAGGTCAATGAGCGCCATGTAGTGGGGAAACGCGGTATTACAGGGATATGGTGAAACGAACGAGTTTACCGACGATAATAATATGAAATGTAATTTAATAATAGAATTTAATGGGTGGCTCCTCCTTAATGATAGTCAAGCGCTGAAAACGCATACGGGAGGCAGAAGCCTTAACATTGAGAGTTTTTTGTAAAAAAATAATTTGGACAAGTTCCGCGGGCCGGATTAAAACGTTCAACGGGCCGTATACGGCCCGTGGGCCATAATTTGCCCATGTCTGCTCTAACTGGATACTTGACCTCTGCTGATCTGAATAAGGTGCAACTCATTTGAAATGGTTGCTTTTCATTATAGTCCCAAAATTTTCAACATGGTATAAAGGTTGGGGCCGTTTCAGAATCACCCACTGGTGCCATCAAGCTGAATTAATTTGAGGTAAGGTTTAGTCTTTATTTCATCCAGTTTATGCAATGCACTAGTAAATCTGGCAGCAAAACAACCCACAGCATGATGGTGCCCCCACCAAGTAGCTTGGTTCTTTTCTCCTGAAAATAAAAAAAGTTGTCTCCAGAAGGAATTTGGTTTGTCCATGTTGTCATGATTTGTCTATCTATGTGAACCCGGACAGAGCACGCACACACAGAGCTTGTTCTATTGTTTATTGAAAGTAATGAGTAGGATGATGATGACCAGAGTTGGTAACCGGACTGGAGATGATGCAAGAGCAGGCTGACTGGAAGAGACTGGAGAGAGTGCTAGGAGATGCAGGGCTGCTGTCAGATCAGAGGTGCAGAGCGAGACAGTTCTTGGGGTGTAGGACTGCTGGAGCACAGGGTAGCAGGCAGTCCAGCAACAGAGCAGAGAGCAAACCTGGGGCACAGAGGTGGCAGGCAGTCCAGCAACAGAGCAGAGAGCAAACCTGGGGCACAGAGGTGGCAGGCAGTCCAGCAACAGAGCAGAGAGCAAACCTGGAGAACAGAAGCTGCAGTAAATACAGCAGGGCAGCCGGGACAGTTCTTGAGATCCAGGAGCTGTAGTAAATTCAGCAGCTAGCAAAGGCCTTACTTGAAACACAGAGGAGGTTGGAAAGCTAGCACAGGCCTTACTTGAGGCACAGAGGAGGCAGGATATCCAGCAACAAAACAGGGAACAAACCAGGCTGACAGACGTGGAGTAAGTGGAGAATGATGAGAACTGGACTAGACAGGCGTGGTGTTCATAGAGACTGAAGACGAGCCGGCGGGGAAGAGAAGACTGAGGGAGGCTTATGTAGGGAGGCTGGCAGGTGGCGTGAATTCAGACTAATTAGTGCCTAACAGGTGTGACTGATTGCTGAGGAGTGGAGGGTGAGCTGAGTAAGAGGAGGAGGTGCTGAAAAATAACAGGGAAAAAAGCCAGACCAAAACTAAACCATGACACATGTAGGTAACTGAGAATTTCAGAACCTCCAGATGTTACTTTTGGAGTAGGGACTTCTTTTTTACGTAGTAGTGTCGAACTCAGGATAAACCCCTGTAGATTGGCTTGTTTCTTGAACCAAATTTTCTTTCATTTTAGGGAGCAGTTTGGGTCAGATGGTTGAAACCTGGAAACAGTTTAGTGGTCAAGCATACATCAGAACTGGAATGAATTAAGCAGCCTAGCTTCTAGCCTCTAGATCAGGGGTGTCAAACATACGGCCTGCAGGCCGGATCCTGCCCGCAGAACAATTTAGTCCGGCCCTGTGGCAAAATACATACATTATCATTATAAAAAATATATATATATATATATATATATATATATATATATATATATATATATATATATATATATATATATATATATATATATATATATATATATATATATATATATATATATATATATATATAATATACCCCGATGGCGGGGGAGGTGACATTTTTTTTTTCCAGTGTCCTGTCTGGCAATGTGGCAATAAGATGCCACAAAGAGCTCATCAGATTTGGCTTTCACAAATGGACAAGATAAAAGGAGGATGATAAAACAATTATTGAAAAAAACATGTACTTTGTTTAATTGAAAATATGCAGTTCCTATATTGTCCACGAGGGCGCTGTGTTTTAATTAGCAGATTAAGCTTCAGGTGTGGAAAAATTCAAATAATTTCTTAATTTTTATCCGTTTCATGTATTTTGTCATGCAGGACAGTGTTTTTAAGTTCCAAAAAATGTGAATAAATGTTTTTCAACATTGTATAATCACTGTGATCAGTTCTTATGCATAATGCACAAGTAAATGTTTAACTGAGTAAAAGTATTGTTGAAATTGCAAATACTTTTCTTAAAAACGCTGAGGTTATTCATAATATATTGTGTAAAAGTGAAATTAACTTAATATAAAATTCAACAACAAGTCCACATTTATTAATTCTATTTAATCTTGCAATGAGTTAACTCGTGTGGCCCTCTTCAGATCAGATTAAGCTGTATGCAGCCCCTCAACCAAAATGAGTTTGACACCCCTGCTCTAGATTGAACCCAACATCAAATGGAAATCAAGGGACTAAGTACAAGCCAGGTCTGTTTGAGGACACCAGCCAATACCAATGAGCTCCACTGGTTCTGAGTTCTGCTGTCAAATATTCAGCTGGCTGCTCAGGGACATTTATCTAAAACATTAGTATTAGTAATGTATTTAAGTCTGTGTGAAGTGGGGATAATTTGTCAACTAACTCTAGTTTTTATAAATCCTCGTAAATGGATATTGTATATACGGCTGCATGATATTAGGAAAACAACACACTGCAATTAGCCCAATTATCGTCACTAATATTTCTTGGGCATCATCATGATTTCACATAGCTCTCTTCGTGAGCTGTATCACATATGGGCCCATACCTGTTAGTTTGTAGTATGAATTACAATGATAACCACAAATAAATGAACTGTTCGGCTCTGGTTAGGTCATGTTTTCACCCTGGATCAATTCTGTCATTAAAACCCATGTTGAGTGGATGTATTCTTTTAGGTTGGTTTCATACACTCATTGCAACAGCCCTACACACAGCTAATGACTAATCAATGCTCTACCTTGCCATGACCCTTCCCGACATGTTTGGACATTACAGGACACACCCAGTGCTGATTCAGGGTGAGACGTCTGTCGGAAAAACCAGCCTCATCCGCTGGCTGGCTTTGGCCACTGGGAACCAGTGTGTGCGCATCAACAACCACGAGCACACGGACATCCAGGAGTACATCGGCTGCTACTCCTCAGATGACAGGGGCAAGCTGGTGTTCAAAGAGGGTATGAGTCATGAAGCCTTTAACCGTTCTAAATGACAGATTCTTCACTTTTTACCTAATCCAAATCAGTTCCATGCAACTGACATGGTTTATCAACCTCTAGGTTTTAGGAACATAATCCAGGTTCACAGTCTTATTCCTGGTCTGGGGTTGTAGTCATGTCTGTTCTCCCTCAATGTTCTGATCCGACTCCATCCTTGGTGGCTCAGATGGTGATTGGCCGTTGGTGATTGGCCGTAACAGCTGAATGCCTTTTTAAATATTCATACAGAAATATTAGACTGAAATATGCATCAGTCTAACCTAGAATCCCTGGGTTTTCTGGGCTTCTTTTCTACTTTAGTCCACGTTTTTTCTAGCTAACCCCCCCATAGAATCCATTTCCAGTTTCTTGAAAAAGATTTCTTTTTTTTTTTTTTTTTATGAATACAATTATTGGATGTCGTGTTCCTTCGCCCGGACGCACGTCACCGGGGCCCCACTCTGGAGCCAGGCCTGGAGGTGGGGCACGTTGGCGAGCGTCTGGTGGCCAGGCTTTTGCCAATGGAGCCCGGCTGGGCTCAGCCCGAAGAGGCGACATGGGTCCCCCTTCCGATGGGCTCACCACCTGTCGGAGGGGCCAAAGGGGTCGGTGCATTGTGCAACGGGTAGCAGTAGAGAGCAGGGACCTTGGCGTTCCGATCCTCGGCTGCAGAAGCTGGCTCTTGGGACGTGGAATGTCACCTCTCTGGTGGGGAAGGAGCCTGAGCTTGTGCGCGAAGTTGAGAGGCTCCGACTAGAGATAGTCGGACTCACCTCGACGCACCGCTCTGGCTCTGGAACCAGTCTCCTTGAGAGGGGCTGGACATTCTTCCACTCTTCCACAGTTGCCCCTGGTGAGAGGCGCCGAGCTGGGGTGGGCATACTTGTTGCCCCTCATCTCGGTGCCTGCACGTTGGGGTTTTCCCCGGTGAATGAGAGGGTGGCCTCCCTCCGCATTCGTGTGGGGGGACGGGTTCTGACTGTTGTTTGCGCTTATGCGCCAAACAGCAGTTCAGATTACCCACCCTTTTTGGAGTCCTTGGAAGGGGTACTGGAGAGTGCCCCTCCTGGGGACTCCCTCGTTCTGCTGGGGGACTTCAACGCTCACGTGGGCAATGACAGTGGGGACCTGGAGGGGCGTGGTCGGGAGGAATGGCCCACCTGATCTGAACTCGAGTGGTGTTTTGTTGTTGGACTTCTGTGCTCGTCATGGAATATCCATCACAAACACCATGTTCAAGCATAAGGGTGTCCATATGTGCTCTTGGCACCAGGACACCCTAGGTTGCAGTTCAATGATCGACTTTGTTGTCATTTCATCTGATCTGCGGCCGCATGTCTTGGACATTTGGGTGAAGAGAGGGGCGGAGCTCTCCACCGACCACTACCTGGTGGTGAGTTGGCTCCGATGGCGGGGGAGGAAGCCGGTCCGACCGGGCAGGCCCAAACGCACTGTGAGGGTTTGCTGGGAACGTCTGGCAGAGTCCCCCACTAGACGGAGCTTTAACTTCCACCTCCGGGAGAATTTTAAACATGTCCCAAGGGAGGCGGGGGACATTGAGTCTGAATGGACCATGTTCCACGCCTCTATTGTTGAGGCGGGTAGTCGGAGCTGTGGCCGAAAGGTTGTCTGTGCATGTTGCGGCGGCAACCCTCGAACCCACTGGTGGACACCAGCGGTGAGGGAAGCCGTCAAGCTGAAGAAGGAGACCTACCGGGCTTTTTTGGCCTGTGGGACTCCGGAAGCAGTTGATGTGTACCGGCAGTCGAAGCGAGGCAAAAACTCGGGCGTGGGAAGAGTTCAGAGAGGCCATGGAGAAAGACTTCCGTACGGCTTCGAAGCGATTCTGGTCCACTATCTGGCGTCTCAGGAGGGGGAAGCAGTGCAGTACCAACACTGTTTACAGTGGGGGTGGTGTGCTGCTGACCTCGACTCGGGAAGTCGTGTTTTGGTGGGCTGAATACTTCGAAGACCTCCTTAATCCCACCAACACGTCTTCCATTGCGGAAGCAGAGCCTGAGGACTCTGGGTCGGGTTCTCCCATCTCTGGTGCTGAGGTTGCCGAGGTTGTTAAAAAGCTCCTCGGTGGCAAAGCCCCAGGGGTGGATGAGATTCGCCCTGAGTACCTTAAGGCTCTGGATGTTGTGGGGCTGTGTTGGTTAACGCGGCTCTGCAGCATTGCGTGGACATCGGGGGCAGTTCCCCTGGATTGGCAGACTGGGATGGTGGTCCCCCTATTTAAAAAGGGGGACCGGAGGGTGTGTTCCAACTACAGAGGAATCACACTCTTAAGCCTCCCTGGTAAGGTCTATTCAGGGGTTCTGGAAAGGAGGGTCCGTCGGATAGTTGAATCTCGGATTCAGGAAGAGCAGTGTGGTTTTCGTCCTGGCCGTGGGACACTTGACCAGCTCTATACCCTCAGCAGGATTCTGGAGAGGGCATGGGAGTTTGCCCAACCAGTCTACATGTGCTTTGTGGACTGCGAGAAGGCATTCGACCGTGTCCGCGAGGGATCCATTCGGGGGTACTCCGGGAGTATGGAGTACCGGACCCTTTAATAAGGGCTGTCAGGTCTCTGTACGACCGGTGTCAGAGTCCGGTCCGCATTGCCGGCAGTAAGTCGGACTTGTTTTCAGTGACAGTTGGACTCCACCAAGGTTGCCCTTTATCACCGATTCTGTTCATAACTTTTATGGACAGAATTTCTAGGTGCAGCCAAGGTGTTGAGGGGATCCGTTTTGGTGGCCTTAGGATTGTGTCTCTGCTATTCGTGGATGACGTGGTCCTATTCGCTTCATCAGAGCGTGATCTACAGCTCTCACTGGAGCGGTTCGCAGCCGAGTGCGAAGCGGCCGGGATGAAAATCAGTGCCTCCAAATCCGAGACCATGGTCTTGAACCGGAAAAGGGTAGAGTGCCTTCTCCGGGTTGGGGAGGATGTGCTGCCCCTAGTGGAGGAGTTCAAGTATCTTAGGGTCTTGTTCACGAATGAGGGAAGATGGAGCGGGAGATCGACAGGCGGATTGGTGCAGCGTCTGCTGTGAAGCGGGCGCTGTACCGATTCGTTGTGGTGAAGAAAGAGCTGAGCCAAAAGGCGAAGCTCTCGATTTACCGGTCGATCTACGTTCCTACCCTCATCTATGGTCACAAGCTTTGGGTCGTGACCGAAAGAACGAGATCCCGGATACAAGCGGCTGAAATGAGTTTTCTCCGTAGTGTGTCTGGGCTCTCCCTTAGAGATAGGGTGAGGAGCTCAGTCATCCGGGGAGGACTCAAAGTAGAGCCGCTGCTCCTTCACGTCGAGAGGAGCCAGTTGAGGTGGCTCGGGCATCTGGTCAGGATGCCCCCTGGACGCCTCCCTGGTGGGGTGTTCCGGGCACGTCCCACCGGGAGGAGGCCCAGGGGAAGGCCCAGGACACGCTGGAGGCGTTCCCGGCTGGCCTGGGAACGCCTTGAGATTCCTCCGGAGGAGCTGGCCCAGGTGGCCGGGGAGAGGGACGTCTGTGCCTCCCTACTGAAGCTGCTACCCCGCGACCCGACCCTGGATAAGCAGAAGAAGACGGACGGACGGACGGACGGAAGATTTCATTTTTGGATAATCTGGATTTTTATTTTGCCAATTGACTCATTAAGGTAGTTTGAAGTTACACAAGTGAAGCCTGTTCTTGGCGCATTGTGTAATACCACTAGCAGCAAACATTTAGATATATTTTCAATGTTTACCATGGCAGGGTCGCCATCTTTATCTACAAGCATGTTTCACAGCTTGAATTTAGTTGCACTTTAAATTCAGGTCAACTCCCAGACAAAATCCTTGATATAATAGCAAGTTTTTCAAACAATTCCTTTAATTTCTTTTTGTAAAACACAACGAGGGGAAAAAAAATTATTAATCGGATTTGGTGTAATGAAATCAAAGATTTTACTTTTAAGCCACAGCGTCCAGCTCTGACCTCCCACAGCCTATAAATGTTCATGTTGGGTTATCCTCATTCCAACATTATTCTTGTCTGTTAGTTTGGGTGCATGGTTTTGTGTGTTGTTGGTTTTATAACCCTGACTCTATTGATGGGTCACATGACCAGGCACATGCCACATCACCAAGACTGTAATCTAGCACATCATTTTTATGGGCCAGCCTTAACGGCGGCAGTGGTGTGGAGGTTGCCCTGCCAACTGATGGGTTGCCGGTTTTATCCCCTCTCCAACCATCTCAGTTGTTGTGTCCTTGGGCAAGGCACACTCCGCCCACCTTGCCTCGGTGCTCAGAGTGCCTGTTGGAGCCGACTGTGTCTGGCAGCCTCGCTTCTGTCACGTCATCTTTTTATGGGGAGTTATAGTGGTTAGAGCGGCAGCTTGCACTCTGAGAAGGTCGCAACTCCCTGGGTCGATCCCCGCAGACTGCCACTATGGGTCCCTGAGCAAGGCCCTTAGACCCAGATTGTTCAAGGGTTCAAGAGCAGCATCTAATTTAATTTGGGTATATATATATATATATATATTTTTTAGAAGCTTGTGGAATTTTGGGGGCGCCAGTTAAGGAGTTAAATGCAAAAGACAAATTTCATTGCAGTACAATTGCAATGACAAAGATTTCTTCTTCCAATGGTTGAAGTTGTTGATGATGTGCTGATCAGTAGAGGTTGAACAAGAGGAGAGAAATTATTCAATATCATCATTAACTGCTTAGAGAATTTAGGATATTTCAAAGAGGTTCTCAGTGGAAATCCTCCGATACGCATTGTGACAACACTTGTAGTCCTAAATATTCTAAAAACTAGATGACATACACTAACTTCGTATTCAGTGTCAGACTCCTCAGACAAAACTCTACTCCTTGGTTTGATTTATTGTCTATCTCTTGTTAGGCGTTCTGATTGATGCCATGAGAAAAGGCTACTGGGTGATCCTCGATGAGCTGAACCTCGCCCCCACCGACGTCCTCGAGGCTCTGAACAGACTGCTGGATGACAACAGGGAGCTGTTCGTAGCAGAGACCCAGGAAGTTATCCAGGCTCATCCTAGATTCATGCTCTTTGCTACCCAGAATCCCCCAGGTTTCTACGGTGGCAGAAAGGTATGGCAAAGTAGAACTTGTGACACCCAGGCTAACTCATCAGTTACAAAAAACAGAGCTTAAGACTGGCAGTCTCATTTTAAAATAAATGTGGGGACAGAGCTTGAAAGCAGAGCAGATAAGTATGTGTGAGACCATGAAAAACAGTGAAAATCAAAACGATTCATTGTTAAAGGTATATAACCCCGTAATATGCTTAGAAAAAAAAAATAATAATAATGTTGTATACACCAAGTCTCCATGGGAATTCATACTGTATTCCCAGCGGCATTCCAGTCTTTTCACTCTTGGAATCATATTTTTTCTTCACTATTTTTCACTAGATCTTGGACCTTCCTTCATTGTTCTGCCTGGAGATGTTAATAGTCGTTAGCATTTTCTTTGTTTTATCCCCTGCTGTACATGTGCAGTAATACGTACTTCTGGTAAAATCGTAAATAAACAAGAAATGCTTTATTTACTAACAAATAGAGCAAAATCGTTCAGCTCACTCTGTGGGCCACAGGCCCATCTAACCCCCAACAACAAAGACGTTAATGGTGGTCATAGTGAAACTCATAATGTTACCAAAGGCATTTTGCCTTATCTACCAACATTAAGGCAAAGAAAACGGGGGGGAAATGTTCAAACAAGCTGTACATCAAGTCTGTAATTATTTGAAAGTAACCACAGACAGGCCGAGGTTGAATCGAGGTCATCCAAGGCAAAGATTTACGGTGAAATTTTCTACTGGGAGTGCAAATTTTACTTTACACTACCTATTAAATGCAAAATCAGAGTCTTGTTAACGGATCCTAGCTAACAAGGAAAAAATGTATGCAACCAGAAGTTGTACCGTAGAGCTCGCGTTGAGCATTACCCTTTAATTTAACCTTTAAGCATACAATGTTTATGAACCAAAACTTGGTTCCCTTTGTACAGGTTAACATGCAGTAGTTCCCCGCTGATCACTGCTGTATTCAGCTGCCCAGGTCGGCCATATGCATTTATCCATCTTTTACATTTTTCTACACTCTTTGGGTTTTTGGAAAGGAATAGACTGTCTTCCACCCGCTGACCGTTCAGGATAATTGTGTCTGAATTGTGCTCTTCCCATTGACTACGTTTAACCATTTTACTGATGTTTTTAACGAAATCACTCTGATCGCCATTTGTTTGTAATCTAAAATCCTGACAATGTTGTCGGAGCTGAAGGGCACGCAGCGTCTGCTGGTAAGGGCCGTTTCACTTTACGATCACTGATTGGTCAGTTGTCAGTTGACAAGCCTCTAAGACTGATTGACAGGTGGCATCATGTCAATTAAAGGTGACGTGCAAATATTCACTTTTATACTGCATGTAGATGATGAAACTGATGATCCAAAGGGCTTCCTAATAGCGTGGGAAATATTCACTGCTTACTCACAACTTTTGTATTTAAATAAATGAGAAATATGGAACCTTTTTTACCTTTCCTGCTTCTGTCCAGGTCCTCTCCAGGGCTTTCAGGAACCGATTTGTGGAGCTGCACTTTGATGAGCTGCCCAGTGGAGAACTTGAGACCATCCTTCACCAGAGGTGTAGTTTACCTCCATCCTACTGCACCAAGCTGGTCAGAGTCATGCTGGACCTTCAGGTAGGCTTTATTTTGCAGACTGCGGAAATGACACATGTGGTGCTGATCCATACTGCCCCTTTAAAACTCCTCCATCCTTCCCTCGTCCCAGTCGTTGCGCAGAGGATCGTCCGTATTTGCTGGGAAACACGGCTTCATCACTCTGAGAGATCTGTTCCGCTGGGCGGAGCGCTACAGGCTGGAGGAGCAGATGGCGGGCTCTCAGGACTGGCTGCAGCATTTAGCGAATGATGGTGAGGCATCTCACACATGATGTAAAGTGTTTTTTTTTTGTGAAGCGGCTGACATCCTAAATGATGCCGTTGCCTTAATGTTCAGGCTACATGTTGCTGGCTGGACGAGTGAGGAAGCAGGAGGAGGAGGCCATCATCCTGGCCACCCTGCAGAAACACTTCAAACGGACAGTGAACCCCGACAACCTGTTCTCACAGAAACAGCTCACCAGTCAGTTCAGTAAGTAGTGCTACAGCAGCAAACACAGAGCCTCTCCATTCACTCTGCAGAGGCAAGCGCTTCCCTCAGTGTTCCCTTAGTTCCCTTCTGTTTGTAGAATCATTTTCAAGGAGAAATAGTGTGTGGTAGGAGAAGTCTTTAACCCTTCTATAGACCCTTCTGTTTCCTACCACTTGGAAGGGTGTAAGTGTTCTAAAACAATTAGAAACCGTTTTTGTGGCTGAGACTACTGTGGCGACTTCAAAAGCTGTTGGAGACAATGACAAAAGAAGCTTGCGGCCCTCTCAGTTTGGATCTTGCTCTGATTGCCAGGCCCCCTCATCGACAGCGTTGCAGGAGTACCAGAAGAGTTCCGCCACGTTGTGTGGACCCACGGTTTGAGGAGGATGGCTGTGCTGATTGGCCGAGCTCTGCAATTCGGGGAGTCTGTTCTGCTTGTAGGAGACACTGGGTGAGCTCCGCATGTCAGACTTTTAAAGCTTTATATGCAAACAGCATCTCAGCAAATTCAGGTCCCTGATGCCTTCCAGTGGTTGAAAGAAAAATACCGGGTCTCCAAAATAAGAAACAACAACACAGAATAGACTGTATAAAGGAGGGAGTTTTTTCTTTATTAATTGGGCCAAGCCCTTTTTACCTGTTTCCTCCCCAGATGTGGAAAAACCACCATATGTCAGTTGTACGCCGCTCTGGCTGGACAGAAGTTCTTCTCCGTCAACTGTCATTTGCACATGGAGACATCTGACTTCCTTGGAGGTCTGCGGCCGGTTAGATACACCCACCAGGTACTCATACACCCACGTTTGGGTTCTAGTAAGACCTTTTATTAATCTGTTGTGCTTTGAGGCTTGTAGTGGTCAAACAAAATCTGCAGAATCGGTTCACTCCATTCTGCTGTTGGTCTTTAAGCACATAGTTTTGACTTAATTTGCAATGGTTCTGTCAGTGCTGATTTCCTGTAAGAACTTGAGGTTCTTACTTGCTGTAACAACCTGAGACACCTGTTTTATCTTTTTTTAAATTTATTTATTTTTTTGCTCAATACAGTCATGAAACTTTCCATCAGCCTCTAATGTTGGCATTTTTGGTGTGTTGCTGACATATCAATGTGACAGACGGTACTTTAGTGTGATAGGATGATCAGGAGGCTGACGCACCACAGGAATCGCTTCTAAACATCCCCCAAAGGGCAGCAATGATTAGAAACTAATTATGGAAGAAGCTGGTGAAGGAACAAACAAACCAATCTTAGACAGCTCTGTTAATGATAATTTTTGTGTAATGTGTCCTTGAATAGACTGCTGGTGAGGATGTCAGGCTCTTTGAGTGGATTGATGGACCTTTGGTGTTCGCTATGAAGGAGGGAGGAGTGTTCCTCATGGATGAGATCTCCCTCGCAGACGATTCTGTGCTGGAAAGACTCAACAGGTACAACGCGCCTATGATATTATATAGAGAACAAGGAGGATCCATCCTGCTTCCTATACAGGCTGGGATTCTGTTTGAGTATTTTCCAGTTCGGAATAAGTAAAGGGACGAAACAAAACTGGATGTGGAAAAATATTTGTGTTTCCACTAATTTCCTCTGTCACTGTTTAGATTTGTGCATGGATGTGCAATGGCTTGCAAAAGGAGTCACCACCCTTGTGGAATCAACACAGACAGCCGCTTTGTGCTGATTGTTTATATCGGGGTGTCCAAACATTTTGACATGTGGGACAAAATGGTCAAGTCAAAAGTACTCAAGGGCCAAAGAATGAATAAAAAACTGAAATAACAAAAAAAGTATGTTGTGAATTTTTTAAATGCGCCACTAAATTAAATTAACAAATTAATAAATGTATTCAAAGTAGATTTTGGCAAATGGCCTCACGTTTATGTAGAACATGATCCTCTCCGGCCAGTTTACTGGGGAAAGTTTGGTGTCTACAAACATCTGTTTTGTTTGTTTTAAATTTGCTGCCTATAAAATGATGCAGGTAAATGAAAAGCAGAGATGAGTTTGTCATTATGTGCTATGTTTGCTCTCAGTGTTCTGGAGACGGAGAAGTCTCTTGTGCTGGCAGAGAAGGGCAGTGGAGACAACGATGATGTGGAGCTGATCAAAGCAGCTACTGGCTTCCGTCTAGTTGCCACCATGAATCCTGGTGGAGACTTTGGCAAGAAGGAGGTATGTCATACTGTGGTGTGGATGGAAGAAATACCTCAGAGATCAACTATAATCGGATCTTGTACAGAAACACTGCACTGCACCACTAGCGGTCGCTGTGAATACATTTTCACATTTTGTCACATTACAAACACAAACTTTTAATATATTTTGTACCAGACCAAAGCAAAGTAGTGGATCGTTTTTAAAGTGTAAGGAAAAAATCATAAATCATTCCCAAAAAAGGCTCTGGCTCTGTCAGTGTGGATAAAGAGTCTCTGTGGACATTAGTCGTGAAGTCCTTCAACAGATTCTCACTGAGCTTTAGGTCTGGACTTTGACTAGGCTTTGACCTGGCACAAGCACACACAAAAGTGTGCTTTGAGCAAAACCACCCCATTGTAGCCCAGCTGGATGTTTAGGACCATTGTACTGCTGGAAGCCAGTCTGTCTTGTGCTCATCTGTCTCTGTGGTTGAGTTTATCCACCAAACTTGACAGATCCAAACTGCAACAAACGATTAGAGCTGCAGAGGATCTTCATGACCTTCCATCTATTCATGACCAGTACAGGTCCAGGACCAGAAAAAGGGGCCGCTAACATAGCTGTGGTCCCAACTCATTCTGGCCACAGGTTATTCAGACTTCTGTCCTCAGGCTGGTACTACTGATTGGTGCTGATGGGTAAAACGAGTCGACACAGAGCCTGTAGCTCTGATGAACACCTTACAGTCAGGGTAGCCAGCTACTCTGCTGAGGGGAAAAACAACAACAACAAATTAAAACCTCTCCTGTACATACTGGCCAGATTCTTACCTTTTTTCCCTGAATAATGTCTTTTCTGTTATAAATTGTAGTTGCTCTTCTGCTTGTTGTTACATGTCTGCCTGTTTTTTTTACACAATGCAAGTGTTGGAACCCAAAGTCAGATTCCTTGTTTGTATGCTCAAACCTGGTGAATAAAGTTCAATCTGATTCAGATTCAGTACCTCCTGCTGTTGTCAGCATCATAGATTATGACTATAGTTAAACAGTGCTTTTCATCGGTTTGGTTAGCGAGAAACATTTATTTAACTCTTGGACTGAATGTATTTTTACGCAGATGCATTCAAATAGTCACCAGAGTGAAGAAATGTATATTATATGTGAATTATGTGCGCCGTTTGGAAGTAATTTCGATAAAACTTGCTGTATTAGCGAAAGAGCCCGAACATTCTTCAATCGGGCTGTTTCGGAATGTGACGTCACAAACAGAACGAGTACCGTGCATCCGGCTGCTAACACTACGACTTTCGCTACCGATTTATTAAATTTAATTCATAACTCTTACTCTATGTACAAAAAATTTATAAAAAAATGTCTGATACATCTACAAACCTTACCTCAGGCATCGGCGACTCTGATACCGAATATATATATATATACGAAGAAATGGAGTTTGAACAAGGTGAACCTGAGGAGACTATATCTAACGCTGCCCAAGACATAGAGCCAATGCTCCATTGTAAGTACCCCTCAAAATCCACGCTCGTGAATTGCATAAAACACTTTTGTCACTGCCGGCAATCCAGTCCTTTCGCGTTTCTTTTATGAATTCATCCCATTTCTTTCGGACCTTTTGATCCTTCGGCCAAGTATGTAGCACTACTTTCTGGCCTGCACTAGACCGCGGTGAAGTTGGTTTGACATTGGACATTCAAGCTCCGCGGAGTCAGCGGAGCACTCTTGAGAAACAAAAATCAAATCAGATTTGTTGAAGGTCCCACCGCGTATGGGAGAAGGGAGCAGCTGAGAGACACTGGCCGAAATCGGAGTCCTTCAACCGGATCAACCGTGAGCTAGATCCCGCTGACTCCACGGAGCTTGAATGCCCAATGTCAAACCAACTTCACCGCGGTCTGCACTACAGCCACCAACTACGCACCTAGAAGGCATTCTACTGTGGACTTAGTTTGCCGATTTATTTATTTTTTTTTTTTTTTTAATTATTATTTTTTTTTTATTTATAATATACGCACATGTACAATGTATGCAATCCCTCTGGCATTAGTCTGTGAAAAGGATTAATAGGACAAAAACACCGAAATAATCCTTAGTGAACAATGTTTGTTTTAACCTACCGAGTGGGTCGTCCTCTCTGCTGATGCGCTGTGTGTCCGACTCCGCTTTCTAATGTTACACAAACATGTCTGAACCTCCATCCATCCATTTTCTGACCCGCTTAATCCCTCATGGGGTCGCGGGGGTTGCTGGTGTCTATGTCCCGATATAAAATAATTGTAGCCGTCCAGTGGTTTCATGCTTCCATGCTCTCTGGTCTGTACTGCCTGGCGTGTTTATAAGGCAGCTGTATATGTCGCTGTACGGAACCCTTGGCCAGCATTTCACAGACTCGCTCCGTCCCTTCAGGCTTTTGCTGTGTGGATCTGGCAATCTGATACCATCAACCATCAACTTACTGTTATAACGATCTTGTGATACGTTATCTAAAGAAGAAAAATACGTAGAGAACTCGTCGTTTCCTCTGTTTGTGCCCGCTATGTGTTCGCCTTCCGCCTTCCAGTCCGGCGCGCATGCGCGAAAAACCCGGATGAAAACAATAGCAGTGAACTGGTCTATAAGCGACACTACAGCCACCAACTACGCACCTAGAAGGCATTTTATTGTGGACTTAGTTCGGCGATTTTTTTATTTTTTATTTTTATTTTTTTTTATTTTATTTTTTTTATAAAGCGCTTGCTCAAAGTAGACGTGGATCAGCAGATTTGGTGTGTGAAAGAAGATACTGGAAAACATCCATATATCCTTGTTCGCCGTACCGGTTGTACAACGTAAACGCCTGTGTGTTTCTATGCAAGTTCGCTTCGCGCATTCTCGGTGTTCTTGAACTGACGTCACACGTCGGAAAATGCCGATCGTAAACGAAGGCAGCACTCAAACGCGGAATACCATAATTGGTGTAAGACATGTGCAATATTTTATATTTAAACTTAATTTGAACACTTTTGATACATGAATATTCAAAGTTTACCTTGTTCTGGAAGTTATTAAACGGTTTTCAGGATTTTTTTTTCAGTCCAAGAGTTAGACTTTAAGGATTCAAAAGTAAAAAAAAAAAAAAGCATTATGTTGTCGAGCACGTCAGCCATCTAGGATTTTCACGTTGTAAAGGTTTATTTGGTGTCATCAAAGTGTCATGTATCAGACTTTTTAATCAGTTTCTTGAATCTCTGCCCTGACTCGCTGTCTGTTACAAACTCTGCTGCTGATCTATAAAACTGTTCTGTTTATTCAGAAGTCCAACAATCATTTCTATACTTACTACACTTTGTCTCATTCATTATGTTGCAATTTATACCTTGAATTTGAATATCTTTACAAATTAGAATTGAGAACAGAGGTTTGAAATATGGATTTGGAAAATGCTTTCCACCATTATGAAAAAATCTCCAGCTCAGTGAGAAACTCTCTGTGGCAGTTAATGTAAGAAAGTGAACAGATTCAAAGGTATGAACACTTTGGCCAGTGCTGTAAGTGACGGTGAAGTCTGACCATTGTGCTGATGTGCTTTTGGACAGCTGTCTCCTGCCCTGAGGAACCGCTTCACCGAGATTTGGTGTCCTCAGAGCAACAGCCGCAGTGACCTGGTTCAGATCATCCAACACAACCTGCGGGCCGGACTCTCACTTGACGGTAAAGTCGACTATACTGATGCCAGCTAGCCAGGCAGTGGCTGAGATTTACCTGTGACTGTTTTCTCTAGGGTTAGTGCCACTGCTGATTAATATAAAGATGAAGCTAATTTTGCCTGTCATCAAATGCAATCCAGGCGTGGACATCGCAGAGCTGATGCTGGACTTCATTGAGTGGCTGACCCAGCAGGACTTCGGCAGGCGCTGCATCCTGAGTGTTAGAGATATCCTCTCCTGGGTGAACTTCCTCAATACTGTGTGTGAGAGAGACGAGGACAGCTTCATGACCATGAGAGTGCCTGAGGAAGAGGAAGAAGCGGAGTGGGACCTCAGACTGGATGCTGTCACAGCTTTTGTCCATGCTGCATGTTTGGTTTATATCGATGGCATTGGCTCAGGTCAGCTAAATCCTACTCGGAATACAAGCTCTGAGTTACTTCCATTACTGGGAAACTTTATCTCGGTATCTGTCTCTCTTTTCCTTTCAGGGACTACAGTGTCCTGTGCAGACAGCGCCCTGTTTGCGCGTCGGATGTGCCTCGGTTTCCTGCAGCAGAGGCTGAGTAAGATGACCAAGCTAGATGACGAGATGTTGGATGCTCTGAGAGTTTACGATAGCTGCTTGCCACGGGAGCCTCAGTGGGGAGAGGACTTCTTTGGTATCAGCCCCTTCTACATCGCCACAGGTATGGATATCCATTATGTCTCTATATCCACACGTCCACCTCTTCTTTCTGCCTCAAATTTCGGTCTCAAGAAACAGATTTCTACATAGCAAAGTAGGTCTTAGATGAAACTACATTCATATTTTAATATAATGAAAGCTGGTTAGACAAACACCTTGCTTAAGATCCGAGGTGGTATATTTTAAGCTTTGCCATTTCTGCTTTAGTTTTCATGTTTAGCTGTGTGCTAGTTTGCCTTGTTATATTGTGCATTACAGTCTTGTTCAGTAAAAAAGTCCTGTAATCCAAATCCATCGTTTGACATTAAGTAAGACCCCACTCCCCAACGCCCACACCCCAAAAAAGGTTTAATCCTGTTGTCTCATTCATTTCTTAAAATCTCTCTGTTGGTGAGGTTAACATGAGTAGCATCAGTGTTGGTTCAGCAGGTAATTGTGGTCAGAATGTGGCCCAAAAAGTGGGCATTTCAAGAGTGAGTATTTAAGGAGACCCAGACAGAAAATCTCCTGTCTGCCAGTAGATGTGGAAAATGATCATAGAGCTGATTAAATATGATGTTAGTTGAAGGAAAGATTAAAAATGATTCCTATATTTCTCCCTCTGCTGAGCAGAATATCGTGACGTTGTCCAGAAGAGGTTCAGTTGAACTGTAAAGTAGAGCCTAAGCTGTGTGTCCTCCAGGTATACCTGCAGCAGCAGTCATCGGTCATCTGCAGTTTATAGAACCAGAGAAGCAACACACTATTTGGGACACAGCTGACAAAGTGTGGCGTTCACAAACGGAACCTTATCCTGAGGCAGTGTCACACTCTGAGCTGGGAAACATGAACGCTCAAAACACAGGCTCCTGGTCAAACAGATCAGGACTCTGGGGATAATCTGTAAAGGAGTTCAACCAGTGAAGACAAGGACCAGCACTTGCAGACTGCTACCATGCAGTGGCTGCAGTCAGCCTGATGGTATCATATTTCCAGCCCTGTGATGCAGTGTGGATGCTGAACAGCCCTGCAGTGGCTTCACAGCAACATGGTGTCTGTAGACTACATATTTTCCAGGGACTTCCAGCAGATTGGATTGCAATTGAAATTCAATCGGACCTTTTTCTGGCACATGTCCTGGGAGGACTTTTGTTATCTGTTGGTGACATAAATAAACTGAATTAAATACATTTTATACAAAAAAACTTTAATGCCAGTATACCCTAGGAGCTGCAGTTGAAACTAATAAGTGTTCCTGGGTAACCTTTTTTCTTGGGATGTGTTGCAGATCTGGAATGCAGGTATGAAGCTGTCTTTAAAGATTCAATGTTGAAAAAACAAACCCAAGTATTTATCCTGGGCTATGGTGTCTGCAGTAGAACAATAGTTTAAATTATTTAGAGATGCACCAACAGAATCACCCAGAGGGAGTGCATCGGCCATGAGATAGCTTTGATGAATAAAACCATCTGAGTTGGTCCAAACAAGAATTAAAAGTAAACTGAGCATCTCCCAGGAGAGACCTGATCAGTAAACATCTAACAGCGTCTTCATTGGTTCATTTTGTAGAATTTCCACATCTTTCAATCAATCAATCAATCAATCAATCAATCAATCAATCAATCAATCAATTTTATTGTCAACTACAATTTGCATTGCAATCGAAAATTCAGTTTCAGTACAACTGTCCATCACATACACTTATCAAACATTTAGGGGGAACGATTGACTGAGGCCTTGCGTTGCCAAGGAACGCAGCCTTTCAGTGAACATTGTATTATTGCTGGATTTCCAGCCATTTCCTCATCATGTGTTCAAGCACATGACTTTTTTTCCTGTCCCTTTTCAGAGCTCTTCTCTTCTTTAGCGGCAATTTCCTTTAAATGATCAATTATGTCATCAGGGCCTGAAACGGAGAGCCGCACCCTGTCTGAGTACGCCATCACAGCCGGCACCGCGGCAATGAACGCCCAGCGGCTTCTACGAGCCCTCAAACTGCAGAGGCCTGTGCTGCTGGAGGGGTCCCCTGGGGTGGGAAAGACCAGCCTGGTGGCAGCACTGGCCAAAGCCTCTGGAAACCGTCTGATCAGAATCAACCTGTCCGAGCAAACGGTACGGCTGGGATCTTTGGCTCTTCTCAGATAGGACTATCCGGTGCTACCCTGGATGTAATGCTGTGTGCTCTCCGGCAGGATGTCACTGACTTGTTTGGGACGGATCTTCCTGTGGAGGGAGGGAAGGGAGGAGAGTTTGCATGGCGAGATGGCCCCCTGTTGGCTGCTTTGAAGGCTGGCCACTGGGTGGTCCTGGATGAGGTAACAACGGCAAATCACTACACCAGGCCTGATGCTTTGGACTTTATTTCTAACAACAAACAAGGCTTAGGACAATGATCCACTTTTCAATTTAAAGAATTTGTGTGGTGCTCAAGCCTAAATTATGTAAAAAAAAAAATAATTAATAAAAGGTGGTTGGAGGGGTGGTTTGTAAAGGCCATGTAATCATCTGGGTGGTGTGTGTAATACGTGTGCATTCCGAGCCAGGGTCTGTCTCATCAAAACTGCCGTCATGGTAACACAGTGAGCATTAAAGATTCTTGATTCTTTTTCGTCTCTTGGTAATGGAGAAGCAGGTAAAAGAGATAAATTATAGCACATAACACACGTCATTTAGTCTCATTTGATATATAATGTTGACCGAGGACCAGATGTGGCAGCGGTGCAGAGAAACATGATGACCTGCTGTCTGACGCGGAGCTGTTCTGCCCACAGCTCAACCTGGCCTCTCAGTCAGTGCTAGAGGGTCTGAACGCCTGCTTTGACCACAGAGCAGAGATCTACATCCCTGAGCTGGGCATGAGCTTCCAGGTTCAGCACCAGAAGACCAAGATCTTTGGCTGTCAGAACCCGTTCACCCAAGGCGGGGGACGCAAAGGATTGCCCAAATCCTTTCTCAACAGATTTACTCAGGTGAGAAACTAACCTTCCACTGCAAAGTTGTTGTTTTTTATGCTTTCTTGTATTTTCATCATGTAAAGCACATTGTTGCTGAATGTGCTGTACAAATAAACCTGCCTTACCTTGATAGAGTAGACTTTTCAGAATGTTGCTGTTATTTGTAAAAAAGTGTTCACATGACATCTATTCAGTCAGAACACTGTTTCTGTGCTAGTAATATACATACGAATTTCATATATCTTTAGGGATCCTGCAGTCAAGAGTAATTAAAGTGTTTAGAACAGGGGTTAATGCTGGGTCCAGGAGTCAGACGTTCCTCCAGGCTTCCAGTGAGGAAACGTCTAGAACACTTCTGAGGCAGAAATACTGACTAGTGCAGTCTGAGCATGTGTTCCAGGCTTCTGACAGATTTGTCGCCAATTAAACCAGTGACATGTTCATTGGCTTTAGCATCCTATTGCTTCTAGTAATAAGCTAGCATTACTAAAACCATAGTCTTTGAGTCCATTCCTTTAGGTATGTAGATCCTTAACTTACCTTCTCCAAAAGGCTGCCAGCGTTTCCAGGCCCAGCATGTTGCAAAGTAAAAATGGTTCAAAGCTCCACCAGATAAGGCAGAGGAACTTGATTTTCCTGGTCCTCGCTGCTGTCATCCTTCCTGCTCACACAGAAATGTCTTGATGGATGAAATTTTACCATGGTGTCTACTGATTTGGTTGGTTCATAATATGCTGTTCTTTCCAGGTTTTTGTGGACCAGCTGACCAGCAAAGACATGGAGTTCATTGGAAATTCCATCTTTCCCACCATTGATAAAGAAATCATTGGAAAAATGGTTGAGTTCAATAACCGGGTGAGTTTCTCTTCTATTGTATTTGAGCCACTGACAGAACTGAAACTATGTCTGGTATTTATAGGTCAGAAATACTTTGAGAGATGCAACCTGCCGTCTTATGTACCTTGTTTATGCTAAAACCAATGACCGTGAGTGCATCACCCCATTAATGTGACATGTCCTTCATAAATGAGTCAATTGTTAACTCTTTTAAATAGAAGCGGTTGGTAAATCCAGCATCACAGAATCTATTTTGTTTTTAAATATCCTTTCAATCTCCTATTTTCCTCCTACCTGACGAGCCTTGCTCTCATGTTGGCCGTTGCTCCAACTCTCCGTTATTCAGCCAAAGTAAACACCCCTTTTTTACCATCTCACAGCTCGTCCAGGAGGTCTGTGTTGAGAGGCTGTGGGGGCAGAAAGGGAGCCCCTGGGAATTTAACCTACGGGACATATTCCGCTGGTGTCAGCTGATGCAGACCGATCAAGCGCCAGGATTTTTCGACCCAGGCCAGCATGTAGCCTTGGTGTACGCTGACAGAATGAGAACAGAGGCTGATAAGACGAAGGTAAGCCGCACTGATTCCATGGAGGTGGAGAGTGCTTTGTTTTATATATTGGCAGTTAGACTCATGAGGACGTTTTTAGTTGGACAGTGAATATCAAATCATATTTTAATGATGTGACATCACCATAGTCCAGGTTTTGTGGCTCATGTTTGATTTGGGCCTCAGGTAAAGCTTTGACCAGACTTTAATTTACACTGAGCCTCCGCTGACCTGTCTATGAACACCTCACTGATCTGAAAAGGACCCACCGTTGAATCTTTTAAAAGGAAAGGTTTTAAGTGGAGCTGAACATTTTAAATACCAAGTAGAGCTCAGTCTGAACTCTTTTCCTTAATGCAAAATTATTTTTTTTCCTGCACATCTTTATTTCTGTACATCAAACCTTATGTTTGTAAGTTTAATGTATTTTCTTAAATGGATTTATAGGAATATTAGCCCTCCAGTCATGTCATGATAGAATTTATTTGCGTCCTGGTAGTGCTGTTAATGAAGCTTTAATTGATCAGATAGTCTAGTTTCTGACCAGCTGGTCACCACGTAGGGCCATCTAGGCTGAAAAGTGTCCGGTTCCGGGCAGCAGTTGGTTTGTAAGTAGCTGATGGATCCGTCTCTGAACGTTCTCGTGTCCCACACAGGTGCTGTCTGTGTTTAGGGAGGTGTTCGGGGAACACTACGAGCCTTACTGTGGCTCCAGGGAGTTTCACATCACTCCTCTCAATGTGCAGGTTTGTCAGCACCATGGAACCCGGTGTGCTAGTTATCACGTGCACACAGTTCATTTGTTTCTGTGCCACTCTTCTGCTGCTGTAGGTGGGCTTCTCCGTGCTGAATCGCAGTGGTGGGGCCCCTGTGACTCTCGACCCCCTGCTCTCTATCACACACCAGTGCCTGAAGCCCTTAGAGTCGTTGATGAAGTGTGTGGAAATGGGCTGGATGACTATAGTAGTTGGACCAACAACCAGTGGAAAGACGAGCCTGGTGAGACTGCTGGCCCTGCTGACAGGACACCGTCTCAGGGTCATGGCCATGAACAGTGCCATGGACACCACTGAGCTCCTGGGAGGGTTTGAGCAGGTAGCACCAACCACCGTCATGTCTGCAACGTGTCCGCTACTACAAAACACGAGAAATCAGTTTAATATTGCCTTCTTCTCCTTAATGCAGGTGGACATCATGCGTCCATGGCAGCAAGTGTTGGAGTCAGTTGACTACACAGTTGCCATGGTAATAAGGCGCGGACTGATGTCTCTTGATGATGGTACCCAGGACACAGAGTTTCTGCTGCAGACATGGGGCGTGTTCTGTCAGTGGTTAAGGGAGAAAGGACTACAAAGACCAGGAGGAAGTGTAAACTCTGAGGCGCTGAACAAGTTGGAGGTCATCATCCTCCTCCTGCAGAAGCTAAACACCAAGCTTAAAGTGTTCACCGGTAACTCCCCAGTCCTTTCAGAGGAATTCACACTGCATTATATAAAGACTGCTTGGTCTTATCGTTCTGTGAGAGCTTATGTTGGGCCTTAACCAGGCGGGCTTTCCCCTCAGACATGTCCAAGCTGCAGACGGAGTTCACTCTGCTGAAGGAGCGTCTGGCTCAGCTGGAGGATGGCTGGACTAATGGGGGCTTCGAGTGGTTGGATGGGATGCTGGTCCAAGCCCTGCAGGCTGGGGACTGGTTGCTTATGGACAATGTCAACTTCTGCAGGTACCATTTAGAACTGCAGCTCTAGAAATATCCTCCTGATCTGCTAGACTGGAAAACCCCAATAAACTAATGTTGAAATTGTGGCAGCAACTAGAGTATAATTTTATTCATACTTCTATCTGCCAGATCGGCATAGAGAATGCTTTTTGTATTGAGTTGCCCTGATCAGCTGATTAGACTTCTTTGGTTAAATCTATAGTGGCCTGCTAGTCTGAGCCAGTCTGTAGCAGAAGATAGGTGATCAGTTCAAGATGATGAATTTATCAATAGCTTCAAAAGCCGTCAGTTTGGAGCCTAGCACTGATCCTGCGTTCTTTACTCAGCGCATCTGTCTTAGATCGCCTCAACGCCCTTCTTGAGCCAAATGGATCGCTTTCCATCAACGAGCATGGCATGATCGATGGCAAGACTCCCATAATCACCCCACATCCTAACTTCAGGTTAGTAATGAAGGTCATTTAGAGGTTCTGGTGGTTCCTAAAGTCTCTGCAGTGTTCTGTGTTCAGCTGATATTTCCTGACCGCGCAGGCTGTTCCTCACCATGGACCCCGGTCACGGGGAGCTGTCCAGAGCCATGAGGAACAGAGGGGTGGAGGTTTACATCCCAGGGGAACATGAGGGAGTGTGCTGGGACACACTGGACCTAAAGGTTCTGCTCCACTCTGCTGGTGTGACAGGGGACTGTGTGTATGATCTACTGATTGAAATACATAAAGGCATCAGATCTGCCATCTGGGGTAGGCCTTGCGACCCTGACGGGTAAAAATCGACTTCCCCTCCAGTGATGGATGAGGATTTTTCAGACCCTCTTGTCTCTGCCTCTCAGACTCGCCGGCCGGTTCTGTGGCGTCCCTTCTCCACGCGGGCTCCCTGCTGTCCTGCCAGCTGCAGAGAGGTGCAGATCTGCGCGGTGCCCTGCGGCAGGCCTGTGCTGAGGCGTACTCATTCTCTCAGCGCACTGCTGCCAATCAGAAGGTATCACATTCCTGACACAATGCATTCAGATCACACTCTTACATCACAGACAGCCGGGGCTGGGAAAAATCTGCCTGCTAGCAGATTTTACAGCACAAGGTAGGCTGAACGATCACATTAAACAGCACTCACCCAATCAGGGCTCTAAGTGCTTCATTCAGATGCTGGTATGATCATAAGCCGCCTGCTCACGTTCAAGCCTGGTTTGGCTGAATGAAACTATTCTGCCAAGAGGTGTGGACACATTCACATGTTAGGTCTGTGAAATTCTTACATTTTCATATAGAATCCACTTTAATTGGGATTTTTTCCCCTTTAATTGAAATAATTACTGAGAAAATGCATTTTGTATTTAGGTAGTTTATCATTTAAACATTTAAGAAAACAGAAAACTAGGACAAAAAGAAGACACCTATAAGCAGACAAGTGTTTATTATAGCACGCTACATATCAGGATAAGAGAGGCTAGACACTGCAAAGCACCAAGATGTTATTTCTGACTTTTAAAGAATGGTTTTGGATTGGAGGTCATGGAACAAGGTAGTTGTTTAAGATCTAAAAGCTGCTCTTCTCTTCCAGCAATCCCAGCAGGTGATTGAGCAGCACTTGGCCTTCCAGGATGCAGGGGATTGGGGTAATGGACTGCTGTGTGCCGGGGTCTGGCCTGACGCCTTCCCCTCAGCTCTTCTCACCACAGAAGACTCCTGCTTCTCCTCTGTTCTGAGAGACGGGCAGGTCCTCCTGTTCTGCCTCAACTCCCTTAGCCTGCAGGGAAAACGGTAAAACTGAGCAGGGAATGTAGTGTGCGTTGAACAAAAAGCAGAGTTAAGTCAGTCCTACAATATTGGAACAAAGATTACTTAGCTCTGAAACACCAGATTAAACTCTGGCTGTAGTTGCATGACTGCTGATGGTGATTGCTGCATATATTTTATTTTTTTATTTTATTTTTTGGGAGGGTGGGGGGTTCTTCCTGGGCGGGTCTCAATTCACCCGGACAGGCCGCCAAGGTAGAGTCTATGTATGGAAAACACTGCAGTTAAAACAAGCCAAGGAGGTGGTTGACATGAATATCAAATATGAATCAATATATTTCCATGCTTCCTATCAGCCCTACTTTCTTTGCTGCTGTGAACCTTTGGGTTTAATTCAAAGGAAGGATGAAAACCTGGGCATTTGGACATGGATGTTGTGTAGTGCTCCTGAACTACATCATTGCTTCCAAAGCATCACATTGACCTGGGGGTGACGGCTGTCCTAAGTGGTTCACCACAGAGCAGCTTAGAGGGATCCTAAAGGCTGATTTCAGGCTGCTGTTCTTCTGTCCATTCAGCTGACTGTCTGAATGACTCCTTAAATCATGCTAATACAGACATTATTGTGTCCTGCCAGAATACCCCTTCAGATACCTAAATGTAACAAGATATTACCTGTTTCTGGTCTCCTTGAGTGTGACAGTTGTGATGAGACTCGCTGGGTTTGTGCAGGAGTCGTCCAATGAGACTGAGGGACCTGCAGCAGGCCTTGCAGAGCAGCGGAGTCCACGCGGACTGTGTGTTTTCTGGAGGAGTGGAGGACATGGAGGAAGGAGACGCTCTCAGGCTCATCCCCACAGCAGTGAGGCTGGTGACGGAGAGGGCATCCCATGGGGATTGGATCCTACGTGGCAGCTGGCTCTCCAACCTGGCGAAGAGCTACAAATACCTACCTGGTTTGTTACTTTGTGTACAAGATCACACACGGCACACCAGAGGTTATTATTTCAGATAAAAGCTGGACTGTCTGAACCCGGAATGACAGTTAACAGGCAGGGTCTGTTGTGTGGAGAGATGTCCTTGTAGAGAGCCTCAACAGATTTTCCATCAGTGTGCACAGTACTCTACATGACAGCTACTTTCCTAGCAGGTCCCATGTGCCTGCATGTGACAGATCAGACCCAATCACCTAATTCAACTCTCCATTTCTTCTCGGCTAGAGGTAAAACTCTGTAATGTAAACTGTTTCAGACCCAGCGCTGGTCCAGGTGGAAGCGGGGAACCGAGCTCTGAAGGCCGTGTTTAGCAGTAACCTCGCTGTAAAGGGGAAGACGCTGGCAGAGCTGCTCCAGCCTCACAGCAAAGGTAAACGCTCGTCTCATTGTTAAGGTGTGTCATGCAAGCTGCTCTTTTAGCATTGTTCTAAGCACATTTTCATTAAAACATCGGTAGAGCCCGATCCTGACAAGCAACCCAAGGGTTGTGTTTCTAGCTTGCGTCATCATTTTACATTGAGCTGCGTTTAGATTGGGATCGTTGTTCTAAGTGTGAACCCTGATTTCATGGTACCCTCTGAAATGATGTGCTGTTTTAGTTGGACATAAGTCTCACTGCAGAAAAAGTTCTGTTGGACCCATGAGACTCTCAACGCCACCACCATTTCTTCCTGTGGAACAAGCAGAGCCGTTGCACTGTATATCTCATTAAAAGCAGAGTTTGCACCCGTAATGACTGTCGGGTATGGTCTCCTTCCAGATGAATACAGGATTCTGATGGACATGCGCTGGAACAAACAATATCTGGACATTTTGACCAACAAGTGCAACTTTGAGGATGAAGAGCGCTACATGGAGTTTCTAGAGGCTCTGAATGCAGTTGCAAACAGGTGGGAGGGCCGACCTAGTCCCTCGTTGATTGTGTATTAACAATTTCAGTTAAGTTATTTAAATGCTGATCTGATATTTCTGCAAACTGTAGTTTAAAACATATATAAAGCCAAGCCAAAAAGCCTGGTAGCAGCTGCTTTGTGTTATAGGATCCTTCTGCTGATGGATCGGGAGGAGAAAGCCGTCACCTGCTCCTCCACCATCAGCGCAGCTCCTCAAGATACTGCTATGAGAGTAGCCACAGCTTTCAGCAGAGGTGACCGTCTCCAGCTTCTGCATTCCTCCCCTAATATCAAATATTAAAATCCCTTTCTGAAAAGTTCTGTTTCTTCTCAATACAGGAACCATAGATATCAGTCAGCTGCCTCACCCCATGCTCATGCACCTGCGGCCTTTCTTTGACCTGTGGGACGCCTACGTCCTGCAGGCCGTGCAGAGCGGACAGCCCTACATCTCTGATCACGTCATGTTTGAGGTCAGCATTTAATTCACCGCTCTTCACGTCTATCTACAGCCACTGATGTTGATGAATCTGTTAATACCGCTGAAAAGATTGTGATGGTGGCGCTCCTCGACCCTGGTGATGAGGTCATTTCAGAGTAGGAACTCTTTTCTAAGAAGGACGGTTTCTGAACTTTGTGTTGAATCCATGCTAAAAGTGTACATACAAAAAAGCAAACAATAAAAAATAAAAATTCAGAGTTATAAAACCACGCGCACCCACACCAGCACGCAATTTCCCTTTATAGATCCCAGCTGTACCTGAACGGTTGCATCCCAGGTTCCGCCTCAGGTTCTGCCCTCTCCAGGCCCAGATTCAACCAGAAATGATCAATGCAAAGCGCCTGAATGTTAATGTGTATTTGAAAAAAAATTACCATGGTGATGTGGTAGCCACGGAGAAAAAGCAAAGAAACTCAGGGAAAAATTCACTGAGAGGAGTCAAATAAATGTGTAAATCAAAGTTAAAAGCACACATGTTACCCGCATTAAAAGAACTCATTAAAAATTCAACCTGATTGCTGTTTTAAATGTCGGAAGACAGCCGAATTCCTCTGAGGCTGAGCGATTAGATCGACATTCAGAGAGGAGCGTGACCAGGAGGAATGACGGCTTTCCCCTACAATGATAGAGACTGTTCAGCTACCACCCTTACCTTGACACTGCGGTTTTCCTGCTGCTCATCAGATCCTGCAGCTGCTCCGCTGGCGCGATCATTTCTGGGACGTGAGCATCAGGCTTCAAGCTGACTCTGGGGGCGTCTCTGTGCTGTCTCTGCACTGGCAGTGGGTTCAGAAGCACCTCATCCTCCGCCTCCCTCAGCTGCTGATGGGAGACACAGGCACAACTTTGGAGTAAACATTTTTCTTATCCACTCTTCCTTTCCTGACATTTGCAGAAAGACAATCTTTATTATTGTTTTAATGCCCACATTTTTCTTTTCTCTTCTCAGGAGGTTGTTGCATATGCTGTATAATCCTAATAGTGTAATTCCTACATGTTGCTTTCTCTGTATTTCAGTGTTTAAACTACTGGTTGTTGTTGCTCTACTTTGCAGAGGTCAGCAGGACTTACAGGCAGTCTCAGCAGCCATTCAGAACAGTTTATCCGCTCCCATGTCTGTGGCTGCTGCTCTGAAAGGCATCCAGCGATCTCTGGGAAAAGCTCTGCCTTTCAAGGTGTGGGAACCTCTGCTTATAAAGTGTCCTGTTCACTGTTTCCTAATATTAATACATGGTTGGATCAGTCTGTGAAAGCATATCCCTCCTCTTTTCCAGCTGGAGTCTGTTGCTGAGTGTGCTTCTCGGCTCAGGCTCCTTAGTAAAGCTATGGATGTGAACGAGCTCAAGCTGGACAGCTCTATTAGCTGCTTTAACCAGGAAATTATCCGAATTCAGGGCGCTGGACTGTGGCTTGACATCAAAGAAAGCCTCCTTGAAGCATCGGGTCTGGTTCTGTCAGCAAACAACCAGCTGGACCCACAGAAGTCTGGTAAACTGCATTTTTCTCTCTTTCTCGCTCTATTTATCTATCTATCTATCTATACATCTATCTATACATCTATCTATACATCTATCTATCTATACATCTATCTATCTATACATCTATACACACACAGTGTGTACTGTTAAACTGTTCTCTCAGTCTGACTTCCTGAAACAGTTCCTGTACGTGAGGAATGTTTCGTACCAGATGAGAGACCACGAGTAGTCTGAACGGAGACAAAATGGTTTAAACGTTAGCAGAGCATCCATCAGTTTTAAACAGTTCCCCGTCTTGAACTTTTTTCTTTAGGTTTCACATTTTCCCACCAGTGCCAGCAGAGGTTACATAGTGGACATTTCTTACCTGAAGTTGGTGTATTGTAGCAGTTGTTCCTGTAGAGTCCTTCAAAATTAATTCCACTGCAGACGTCAACTTTTGTTCCACAGCACATGTTCATGCTGAGAGAGTTTGACTTTAACATTTAGGAGTGCCATTGTTACTCGTTGACTTGAAACAGTACAGCTGAAACTTTTCAGCCCTACTCCGTGAGTTACCACCAACACATTTAGATCAGTTTAGCTTGCCTTAAAGTCCTCTTATTTCTGTTAATTGAAATATCCACATGTCCAGGATAGATCATTTGTAAATAATACGTGCCCTGTAAATGTTGGGCTGAGCTCTTCTAGCTCAAACCCCACTGTTTGCTTTTCTCATGGGGGATCATTGTGTAAACATTGTGAATTAGTCTGTAAAAACCTCTTAAATATATAATTTTACATTTTAGGGAATTTGTTGGAAACATATTATTTTTGTTTGCAATATTTCACATTTAACTACATTTCTGTTCTTTTGGAATTGTCCGTAATTGTTATATAATTGCACCATGGCGGGAATGCTCACACTAAACCATCCCGATGTCACCCTATCAGGGATACTGGAGAAGCTGCTGCTGTGTGTGGAGCAGCAGCAGTGTCGCATGACCGCCAAGGGACTCTCAGGGGTCAGAGCCACGCCTGATGGAGAAGAATCAGGCGCCGGAGTCCGCATGAGCAGAGAGGAGCTGCTTCAGCTCAGGGGCAAGACTCAACTGTGGCCTCTGATGGAGGGGCTGTCAGTTCTCAACCAACTGCGACTCAGCACAGATCTGCTGCACCTGGCTCTGTCTCCAGGGTAACCTTCTGACTTTCCCACCGCCAAAATAAAACTCAAAAGGTGACTTTGTTGGAAGCTATTGAGGTTTCTCTTGTTGATCCCTAGTGACCATAGCGCTGAAGACTGCTTACGCCGGGAGCTCTCCAGACACCTTCGTTTCTGCCTTCAGTCAACGTCGATGAATGTGGGGCAGTTGCAGTGTCTGTGGTTCCTGCTGAGCAGTGACGGGGTCAGTGGGCCAAGGGCCGCATTTCCTTACCATCCGGGGATCACAGAGGCTTGTTTGATTTCATTCCACCTGTGTGTTAAGAAAGAGACTTTAGTTTAGTATCCAGTAAAAGAAAAATAAAGCAGAGTTAATTAGCTTTGTATGAGACAGAGCCAACCGACGGATTTCTGCTGTGGTTTAAATCTTTTAAAGTTGGTCGAAGAAACCGGATTCCTACATAGTCTGGAAAAGTAGAAAGTAATATTTGACCATTTTAGTTCTGGACAAGTTTATTTTTATCAGAATTGAACCAGGTAAAGAGCTTTCCCGTATTGATGTATATTAAGGTGACATCCTTTATCTTTTCAGTTAGTTTTCATATAAACTGGGATTTCAAAAATCTGAAATTTTATGTTATCTATTATCTGGACCAGTTTTTTTCTCAGCACTATAGATTTTAGTAATTTAGATGAAAGAAGAAAGTTTAAATATAGCCCTTTAGCACACTTAAAGGAAGATGACAGAATGATGAGTGAACAAGGTTTACTTGGGGAGCCTGGGAAGACAGAAAATTCTGATCCTGTAGAAGACTCACTGAAGCTCAACGGTAATGTTTGTTCTGAGGGAAAGATGAGTCAGCAGTAGTAGTGATGTCAAAGAACATCTTGTTCATCACTGATCCTCCATCCATTCATCCATTTTCCAAACCGCTTAATCCCTCATGGGGTGGCGGGGGTCGCCAGACAGGTCGCCAGTCTGTCACAGGGCAACACAGAGACAAACAGGACAATCAACCATTCTCACACACACTCACACCTAAGGACAATTTGGAGAAGCCAATTAACCTAACAGTCATGTTTTTGGACTGTGGGAGGAAGCCAGAGTACCTGGAGAGAACCCACGCATGCACAGGGAGAACATGCAAACTCCATGCAGAAAGACCCAGGGTTGGATTTGAACCCAGAACCTTCTTGCTGCAAGGCAACAGTGCTACCCACTGCGCCTTACTGATTCTCCTTATGGGAAAAGTATTTCTTGATGGCAGTAGCCCTTTTTCAGGACAAATCAGAATCAGAACCAACTATATCTGCTATGATTGTGGGTAGAAACAAGGAAGTTGACTTTGGGTTCCGATGTTTGCATCGTGTGAAAAAACAGGCAGAGAAGCAGGATAGCAAACTGCAATCTAGACCTACAGATGTTTTTTTCCATACATATCTGTAAGTGTATGTATGTGTATAAATGTATCTGTATATATATACATTCAGCAGGAGCTGCTGCAGGAAGTCCAGTCTCTGCTGAGCCTTAGAACAGATGGAGTCAATGTGTGAGGACCATCTCAAGTCCTGAGAGTGGTTCTTAGGAACCAGAAGTGATCCATAGTAGACAGAGTTGTTGAGGAGGAGGATGGTGTGGGCAGTTCTCCTGAAGTCCACCAACATCTCTTTTGTATTTACTGGGTTTAGCTCCAGGTGGTTCTGGGCGCACCAGTGGACCAGCTGATCCACCTCCTGTCTGTATTCAGACTTATCCCATCCTGCATTTCTGCGAAGCATTAAAAGTCATTAAATGTGATTATTGGTGGCATTATTTTTTTCTAAAAAAATACGGTCATAAAAACAGTTTCGTCAGATATATTATCAGATATAACTCATTCCGCGTGTTTGCGCTGAAGTGCTTCCGCTCGAGGCGGAGAAAGATTTAGAGAATGGGGAAAATGCAAATTTCAACGAAAGTGGATGGAAAACGAGGAATTCAGGACATGGCTGCAGCCTGTCGACGGTAAAGATGACGAAGGATTTTGCCGTGTTTGTAAAAAAATTAAGCTGCACAATTGGTGTCAATGCTTCACGATCTCACATGAAGAAGCCAGTGTAGTCCAGGGTGTATGCGGGTATGCGGCGTATCCCCACTTATTTTTCAGTCAGAATTCCGTATACCCACTTCTGGGGCGATATTTGTGTCTTTTGTTTAGGCGCGCAGTGAGACAGGTATTCTATGGCAAGCCAATGGGGCCAATTATCGTCCGTACAATAACTCGCAGTTCCAACCCATATTTTACACAATCGCTCGTTTTTTACGGCACCGCGCGTTCTGGCTGGAAACGCGCGGTGACGTAAAAAACGTGCGCTCACGTAAAATACGTGCGGTGGCATTAATAACGTTTGGTGCCGTTTTTTGCATATTATATTATCAGGAGGTTGTCTTTTATGTGCTCAGCCACTAGATTTAAAGGTGTTTTACCCAATAAGAACACTGCAGCACCAGACACAACCAGGAGGTCCCATCAGTGATGGTATAGTTTCATGCTCACTTTGCATTCTTGGAAATTTAATATGTTTAGACTGGCCACTGATGATTCAAATCACAAAAAAGTGGTAGACAGACGTTTAAAAATTTACTTCAAACATTTATTCTCATGAATTTGGGCTTTCACTGCCATCTGCTGTCGTATGAGAGTAACTACAACTTGACGACCATAAGCTTTTTCATATTTCTTTTGTCATTTTAAACATGAAACTACCAAAGCACAAGTCAAGTAGTAGAACTAAATGTTGAAAAGAAATTAAAAGCTAAATAAAATAAACCAGGTCACTTAATAAAGCTGCATTTTCTGTATGCTTTGTATTTATATTCACATGATAATATTTTCAGAATTAATAATAACATTTCTGTTAAAGATTTAATTTATCTTCTGCACCAAGGGCATAAGTAGGGAGAACAAGCAAAATTTTGTGTAATATCAGACTTTATTATTGAACTAAGCAGGATTTAGACAGGATCAGAAAGGAAGGTGCATCTTCTTTCTGCCTTTCCCCAACGATCAGGGACCTCCTGGTTGTGTCTGGTGCTGCAGTGTTCTTATTGGGTAAAACACCTTTAAATCTAGTGGCTGAGCACATAAAAGACAACCTCCTGATAATATAATATGCAAAAAACGCCACCAAACGTTATTAACGCCACCGCACGTATTTTACGCGAGCGCGCGTTTTTTACGTCACCGCGCGTTTCCAGCCAGAACGCGCGGTGGCGTAAAAAACACGCGCTGTTTTTACGAGCATTAAAAGGCATTAAATTAGGGTTACTCATTCCTGTATAAACCCTGGTGGTGTTATCAGGATCCTGGTGTATGTCCCTGGCTAGTAGAGCTGGCGCAGGATGAAGTGTTGGCCCAGGGTGACGGTGTCTTCTGCCCATCTGTTTGCCCAGTAGGCAAACTGCAGGGGGTCCAGCAGGGGGGCTGTGATCTCTTAGGCGCTCAAAGGATTTCATGACTGTAGACCTCAGGGCCATATTAGCATAGTCATTTAAACCAGTGCTGGTCCGTTTATTGAGGACAGGGATGATGGTAGATCGGTTGAAGCAGATGAGAACTTTACACAGGTCTAGAGACTTAAATATGTTGCTGAAGATGGGGGACAGTCGGTACATATTCCACTGTTACTCTACCAATATCATGCTGTCATGCCGTCTAAGACATAAACAAGTTTGAAGCGTAAGTTTGTCTTCAGATTCTCTGGGTATCAGGTTAGTAAAGGATCTGGGAGGTGTCAGGGTAAAAAACTCATCAGTTGGTTTGCCCTGAACTGAAAGGTTAAGCTGTGGGTCAGACAGCACAGCTCGGTCAGTCCAAGCTGGTTCCATTGGTGAATACTTTACTACAACTTGACATCTCTTGGTGCTGGGATACTACTAAACTGTACAACGACTGCATTAAACCCTGTCTTCAAATATGAGGATGTTAATTGAGCTCTAATGGAACCAACAACTTAGTTTAAATAGAACCCAACTGCCCTGTCAGCTTTTGGGCTTAGCAGACATCATCAGTTCATCATTCATCATTGTCACCCTAGATCAGAATTCTTGCCATGATAACTTTCCCCATGATCACAGTAAACTATATGATAATTTTCTCTTTGTAAAGGCTTAGTTTATTACTTCCATACTGGAAACCTCTGTTTCTCCTTATTGTCTCTCTAATGTCTAGTTGCAGAACATACAACAGTAATGAAAGTGTTAGAAGTTCCATGTAGCCTGATGGCCTAATTGTTGCTCCGACACTAATCTCAGAGCAAACCCTACTCCTTGTCTGCAGCTGCCTGAGAAGCTGCCCTTGGTGTGGTGTGAACTGCTCTCGGAGGCCCTGGCAGCCCTTTGGACCTGCAGTGTGACATCAGATCCTAACCGCTGGCTCACATGGGACCCCGTGAATCCAGAGACCCAGCCGGGTCCGAAGCTGCATCCCGGAGCAGAAAACGCGGTCTGTCGATCTCACCAAAGATGCCGACCAGGAAAATCAGATCCCTAGCAGGTTGTTGAAATATGGCTGATGATGCTTTCAGGGCCCAGCCTTGCTGAGTAAAGCAGTGTGGTCCCACTGCATGCTGGGAGTGCTGAACAGTAGCGGGAGCGCTGGTCGGTGGGAGCCCAACGCCGAGGCCCTCCTCTCCTCATCTCACGTCAGCCTTGGGGAGTGGAAGGAGAGGATGCAGCAGCTGGAGGTCTTTTCCTCTGTACTGTGGGACAACATGGCTTTCCCTTCTCTGGCACATTTCAGGTACAGCCCAGCATTTGGTGCTCCTCATCTCAACTTTATCTTGCCTGACTTTGATGGTAACCATGTCTCCTTAGGAGTACAAACCTTAGGCTGCAGGGTGCAGTCCTCCGTCGGCAGCTTCAGAGCATGGCCGACCTACTGCCTCCCAACCTACAGGAGGGCTACATGGAGAGCTGTGAGAGCCTGGTGGAGGACCCCCACCCTCTCATTGCTACCCAGGAGATCCAGACAGTCCTGAAGAACTTCCTGCCTCCGAACCTGCTGCCCGAAGGCCTGATGGCAGCGTGCACAGCCTGTCTCCAACAGTTTGTCCAGAGCAAAGCTCAAGGTGGAGACTCGCTGGCACAGTGCGGAGCTTTTTGGGTCAGCATGGGCCTCCTGCAGGTCCGGGTGTGGACGCCACAGACCATCTTTGACCCAGCAGTAAAAAGGGCCTACAAATTCAACTACGCTCAGCAGGAGGTCTGTCTGAAAACGGTTCAACATGTTTGTGTTCATTTAAACACAAAAGATGAAAAATAAAACCTCACACCTGTATTTAAGGAAATGCTCTACTATTTTCTTCTTGATCTGATATTATTTAAGCCCAAAACAAACCAAAAACTGACAGGTAGAGATACTCCAGCAAAAATGCGATAAAGTACTTTTACATGATGAGTAAAGAAAGTCGAACATTTTTCTCAACAAGACAAGTCAAGCGTTTCCTTGTGATCTGTTCCAGCTGGCTCTGCTGCAGGACGAGTGGAAAGCTCGTAGTTTCTCGTCTAAGCTGAAGACCGGAGAGGAGCTGAAGGAAAGCAGCACCACTGATGGCTTCCAGCATCCCAGAATCAGGTCAGAACCACATCCAGAGCAATCTTTGACATATAATTGCAATAATCCACGAGTGTTTTCACTGTTTTCAGCTTAGCCTCACGGCCGTGGTGGGAGAGAATAGAGATCAGCTAGTAGGGAACCCTCGGGTTCAGGAGGAGTTACCTATTTTTTGTGTCCTGTCTGGTAATGTAGCATTAAAAGTTATTGTCTTTAATGCCAAAAAGAGCCCGACATATTTTACTTTCACTGGTGTGGCCTTACTTCTGTCGCCATAGCGCTCCACTTGATTTGTATATGCTATAAGCTTTATTAGATTTTATGCTGGGACTATTTCATGTTAAATAGACACAGAAACAGGAAAGTAAAAGAGAATAAAAGGACAGAGAGAGATGAGACAAAATGCTAAAAGGGAGAAAAGGTGAAAGAGGAGAGGAAAGGGAGAGAGCAATATAACATCCTCTAAGTCTGCTTCTACACCTGCAGAGAGATATATAAAAAGAACAGCAAAACCAACTGATAAGGTAAAAACAACCAACGCCTTGATACCATCATGGGCCAACGGTGGCACAGAGGTTACAGGGTTCGTCTTGGAATTGGCGGGTTGCCGGTTCGATCACCTGCTCTGACTATCTCTGTCGTTGTTTCCTTGGACATTGCCTGCTGGTGGTGGTCAGAAGGCCCAGTGGTGCCGTTGTATGGCAGCCTCTCTCAGTCAGCCTGCCCCAGGGCAGCTGTAGCTACTAAGATAGCTCACCACTTTCAGGGTGTGAATGTGTGTGTAAATGGGTGAATGACTAAAACTGTAGTGTGAAGCAAGTACATACCATTTACCATCTTTAAAGACTATACAGTATTATTTAATACGACAAGTGTAAAGTGACAGCTAAAGATAATAACAGGGGTATAGAAGTGAATCTGTAAGCACCTGAATCCACGCACCTGTAGGTGTTTGCGAGAGTGCACTTGTGTATGTAAGGTTTATCCATGAGAAAATGCTCAATAGTGGTTGTGGCCAAAGACCTGCAGGGACCCGAAGGGACCCCCAGAGCAAAGGTGGGACCAACAGAGGCAAAGCTGCCTCCCCATTCCAGGGAAGAGCAGAGATGGGCCTGAAAAAACCCTCCAACAGTCACAACACCGGAGCCACAGGGACAAGTGGGTATGCTTGTGGGGCCGGACAGAGCCACGGGAGCCCAGGCCCTGCAAAGCAACCGTCAGGAGCGAGCTGGTGCCCGCCCGAGTGCCCAGTCCCGGACACGAGGACCACCAATGCACCAGCAGGCCAAGGAGTTGGCCAACGGAGGGGAGCAGGATGGGGGGGGCTCCACACTTAGTGGAGACCTGAGATGTCCCAGGAGAGGCGGCAGACCAGTTGCTGTAAAGTGCTGCATTAATTAGAGCAGTTGAACTATTCTGGGCTTCTGTTGATGAGCGTGGGTGAAATGAAGCGGCAGATCGACAGCTGCACTAGGACAGAGTCAGTAGGGAGGGGGATGTGCAGCGACCGTGTAGACAAATTCAATACAGCTTTATTTCAAAATCACTTTAAAGCAAACAGACCAAAGTGCTGTACAGATTAAAAGCAAATAGACATAAAATCCAAATAAATAAAATCATAGTTTAAAACCTAAAACCATTGGGTATTAAAAGAAAAAAGTTGAGTTCTTAAAAAAGATCTAAAATCATCTGTCATGATTTTTAGGTGTTTGGCCCACATGCAGAACACAGTCGGGAGACAACTAACAGTTAACGATGTTTATTTAAGGCTCAAAGGTACATGAGTGTTGTACTCTCTGAGAGCAGCTGACAGTGATCGAGACGGCGGGATCGAAACACTGCAGGAGAAGAAAGGAACAGAATAATGAGAGTGAGTGCGGGAAATAAGCTGTGTGTAGCTATGCTTACCACCAAGTATGGGTAACCTATCCGAGTAGAGTGGAGTGGAAGAACGGATTCAGTGGAACTCTTACTCTTGGAGGAACTAGGTGACCGAGTGACAGGTGAGCTGGCAGGTGGAACAGAGGTGGGGAGCCCGAGCAGCACCACAGCAGGTAGCAGGGAACAGAGAGCAGCCGAAGGAACCTGGGTGAATCCAGGGAAGGGAAACTCTTGTCCATCTTGGTAATACCAGGGGGGGCTCAAGGGGAATGCCAGAGCAGGATCTGAGTGGCGGGGATTCAGGAATCTGTCTTCAGCGCTAGGAGAAGCAACCAGTGAGTAATCCAAGGCGCGAAGCGAACTATGAAAAAACAGGAGACGAGTTAGCACAGGGAACCAGGAACATAAGAAGCGCTGGGATGAGAAACTGTCGAGAGCCAGTGGCCACTAAGCAAACCACAACGATTTAACACTCCGGCGTCCTTTAGCTGACTGCAACCTGCTTTTAAGCTCCAAGCCGGAGCTGGCGAAATGAGCAGCAGGTGTGCACCACGCCCTCCTGTCAACTACAGTCACCTGTGAGGGAAAAAGAGTAGAGAACAGACATCGCTGCCAGCGCTGCCTACAGAATTGTGACACCATCATGGAGGAAGCCTGTCTTATGTGTAGCAGCAGGATATTCCCAGCCTGGCCAGTCAGACTCACACCATGTTCAGTACACAGCTCGTCAGTCTGGCTACTTTAAGGGCTAAAACAGATTGCGCTGCCCCACATCCGCAGCTATCTGATTGGTTCTAACCTGTTTCTGATGACCCCGTTAGTCTCGCCTTTGAAATGGGGCACTACCGGCTGCTTGACAGACTGAATTGCTGAGTTAATGGCGTAGCTCAGTCTGGCTGGCCAGGCTAAGGTATTCCAGCTTGGGAACACTTAGAGACATAGGTCACATTTGTCCTTTTGCTAACTTGACTTCAACATCCAGAGCAGTTAACGGGTCCTGCTAGTTTAGAGCTCACATGCATTTCTCCTACAGGACCTACGCCTAACGAACAGGTTCATTAGATCCAAAACAGGAAGCTTTCTGTCTGGGCTCAGCAAAAACAGAAGCTAAACTCAAGCTAAATGTTTGGTTTAATTTAGCCTTAAACTGCGGGAAAATGATAGCCATAAATATTTCTGCTGAACCTGGTAACACTGGTTGCAGTCGGCCCTTGCTTTTGGGACACTTCTCTTTTTTTTTTCATCCATCTATTTTCTATACCTGCTAATCCATTCAGGGTCGCGGGTGGGCTGGTGTCTGTCTCTAGCCTGGACTGGTGTGATGATGATGATGTGAAGTAATATGATCCTTGTGTTTGTAGGTATCTGTGGATCCGCATGCAGCAGGTGAAGGAGCAGATAGCAGAGTTGTCCAGGAAGCAGGCCTTCCGCCCTCGGGAGCCCCAGTATGGTCGGCTCTTCCAGGACCTGCATCATTACCTGGCCAGTATCGGCCACACGTCGGCTATTGAAGGCCTCTTGTCTCAGCTGCTAAAGGCCCTCCAGGACCCTTCATCGTTCAGGTCCAAGGCAGCGATCAAGGCTCTCCTGAGAGAGGAGGCCGTGTGGCAGAACTCCCAGCAGCGCTTCTGCCAGAAGCTGGTGATGGACTATCCTCTGTTCCCTGACCTGGTCGGCCCTGTCAGGACTGGACTTCTCCAGCTACAGCACGGCATGAGGCTGGTGGCCTCCCAGGTGGCTGCCTCTTTGACTCCTGTGCCGGGTCTGCCCAAGCTTGTGTCCTGCTTACTGGCCTTCCCCTCCGTCTCTCCCTGTCTCCCGTCTGACCTGACTCGGGCAGAATTTCTGTGCTCCAGGACCTGCATGGATGTTCTGCAGAGCCTCCTGAAACTTCTGCCCCATCAGGACCCGGATAATGTGATCCCCCAATCCTCCACTCTGCTACTGAATGCTCTGCTGTATCTCCAGTGTTTCAGCTTGTCCACAGGAGAGCTGAGCGAGGAAGCATGCAGCCTCTTCAGACACATCTGTCAGGTCAGAGTCCTCTTTCTGTCCAGCCTGTATTCAGTCATGTTTAACTAGCAGGGGTCCGGCTGGGTTCTCAGCAGGCATGTAAACTGTTTGATGTCTTACTACATGATGTGTGCCAGGCTGTGGTGAATGAGTGGGATAACCAGGAGAAGCGGAAGCAGGAACAGGAGCAGATGGAGGCCTCTCTGTACCGCAGCCGCAGCCAACTGCATGGGTCCGGCCTGACCGAAGACGAGCAGGAGGAGAGGGATTTCAGGCGCCAGTTCCCTCAGTTCAACAAGGTAGAACCAGACACAAACTCTCACTGGTCTGTTTATTACAACCTTTAACATTCTAGCCCCTTTTCCATTACAAGCCCTTGGATTTAATGCTCCGGGCTCTGGTTTCTTGGGGTAATCCAAGGTCTGAAGCTATTGGGGTTTCGTGTTTCCATCTGCTAAGGGCTATTTATGTAAAGCGGGTTATGATGTCTTGGGAAGTTGTGAGAAAAACTGCAGTACCACTCCGGTCCAGTGAGTAGCGGCAAACAGACAAAGGCAGACTGGTGGTTCATTCCATTTGCCTCAGAGGTTGGGACAAACAAGTGCAGACTGTTATCTCCGACAAGGGAAACTGCAACGAAGAAAGGTGGACAATAGGAAAAAAAACATGGACATTTGCAATGTTGTCAAAACAGTAAAATCTCTAACACTGTTCTAGGCGGTATTTTGTGCAAATAAACATTTGTACAGATGTAGCACCTGTATGACTGACTAAATGTTACATAAATAATAGAGAGCTGCTCCTAACAGTCAAAGTTTGAGGTTTTACTCAATGTTGCTGCAACTGCCAGTCATCATGAATACAGAAGTTTATGACCCGTAATACCGACTTTAGGGGCCGTTCCAGTTATATTTTCCGACCTGGAGGTACAGAATTCCAACCTCCGAGAACAAATAGAATGCACTGTGAGAAGCTGTATCCTTATCCTCCTGCCACTCATCCGAATGGCGGATAAAACAGGAAAAGAAAAGAAAACAGCAGAAGTTTTCCGTTCATAAAAAAATGGTTTGGTGTGTGCTGGGCTTCTGGCCATTACTGAGTGATATTGCATTCAGGAACGCAAATAAGGACTTTGACAGGCTGCCGCAGTTTAAATGATCCTGAAACTACTCCGCCGCGTCTGTGGCTCTAAATCATCTTACAGGTGATGATGGTTCCTGATTATTGTTTTCCGCTGTCATTTCAAGGATGTTCACAACAGAAAAGGTCTTTTCTCCTTCCCCTCAGCCTGTATCTTCTCCATCGTGAGCTTGCAAACGTGCAACTCACAAATAAACGTACTTTCAACTGTAATTATTTGGCCCACCCATTTTTTTTATTAGGCCCGGCCGAAAAGCAATTTCTGGCTACGCCACCGGTTGTAGGATATACGCGCTACGCAGATATGGCTGCTGCCTAAGAAAAGCAGAGCCAGGTGGTTCCGATCTGATTTAAGCTGTTAAATACAGGGCGCCCATCTGGGGTTTGTAAATGGTAAAAGAGTTTACAGTCCACCAACTTAGGTTTAGATGAAATGTCAGTCAGTTGTGTGTTTTCTGTGCACAAAAAAAATTAAAAGCCTCCATTTGATCATTAGTACCAAAATATCAGTCTAATTACAGAACTGTGGCAAAAAGTTTCCAATTAACCTGAAATGCTGAAAACATCCAGCCAAGGTTTTCATATTTGATATCTGGTAGATTCAAATATTCCCCACAAACTCACTAAATGCTTTATATAGTGACTTTTCAGCTATGACGAACAAACGGTCAGGCCGACTACATGCAACAGCAGCAGCATTTTTTTCTGGGATTTTCAGACCTGCTCAGAAAAATTCTGAATGTAGACATCTCTAGTTTTCTATTATTCAGCAAATCAGACTCCCTTCTCTTTAGCATGGAGATTTGTTTTATAGTCATCCTCTCTGTAGCAACAAAGCTAACAGTTCCCCTTAAAGGTTTCACTGACATGTTTTGACTTATACATTTATTTGGGACTATAGAAATAATTAATTTTAAAGGTGCGTTCACATTGCCGCGACAAAGTCACCACTCCTGCGTGCCGTCGCTCGCCTGACATCATCATCAGCCGTTGATCTAAAACAATGGCGCCATCTAGTGATGCTTTCACTTATCTACCACTCCAGCCTTGCCATTCACTGTTCTTTTGTGACGAGACACAAAAGTTCAGCTCTTTCAACTCCAACAACTGTCGCTTTGCATCTATCGCAGGTTTCTTGCGGCCCTGGCATAATTTTAAAATCGGACGCAAAATCGCTCATTTGGCGTCCCTAGAATGGCGTCTGTGGCCTCGCATGGCGTCACTTTGCGTCGCCTCGCTCTGGCGTGGCACCTGTGCACAGGGACATCATGTGGCTTGACACATTCGTGCTCAGTGTGAACGCACCTTTAGAGTTCTGACATCTTTGTTTAACTGACTTGGAGTTTGATGTCCCCATGGCAACCACATAAATCACCACACACAGATATGCTTCAGTCAGACAATAGTTGCTAGTAGTTTATGTGTCAGACTTGTTCTAGGATGCAAACCAGACTCTAAATATTCCATCCTGCAGTTACATTTTATGTCATGTCAGATTTGGTCAGACTCTCTTTCACTAAGAATAATGGTGTTTGGGGGGGGATCTGGGTTTCCTTTCCAGGACTTTGCAGATCTGTTGTCCCAACCCAGTCTGGAGGGCCCAGCTGACACAGAACTGGAATGTGAGGAAGACGACGCCCATCAGGGGGCGGCAGAGACAGGCACGCTGTCTGTCTCTGCCATGAACACAGTGGTCCAAGTACATCAGCGCATGTGTCTGGGTTACGCCCAATCACTCTGGTACCAGAGCACACCACCAGCCAACCACAGCAAAGAACACATCAAAGCCCTGATCTCATCCTATCAGATTGCATCCCCTTTGATGTCCCGCTTCTACCATCTGATGGGTTAGTACCGCTGACTTCTCTCGGTCAGACATTGAACAAAGAAGGTGGAACTTTCTAAGTTAAGAATGGAGCTGTCAACCTGTGTTTCCTACTTAGATTCAGAGCTGGATCTGCAGCTGACAGGCTGCGGCCTGTTGCTCTCTGCCCTCCTCCAGAACACGGTGAAGGGCTCTGGGGGTTCTGATGAGCTGGCCGTGTCACCAGAAGGACCTTATGACTTCTATCAGCAGCCTAACATGAGTGAGGCTCGCCTCTGCCTCTCTGTCTTGGAACAACTACGTGAGGCAGTGAAGCAGAGGCTGGAGGAATGGCCTGAGCACCCTTCTCTTGTCCAGGTCAGAACCACATTAAAACATGGCACCTTACAATCGTTTTGTGTGATCAAATATACTATTGTGCATCTTCAAAATTAGAAACAATACAAAAATAACAGAGTGTAAATGGAACACAAACTATAGGCATAAGTACAGATGCATTTAAGTAGGTGAAAAGATAACGTAAAGTCACAAAACAGAAAATTATGCTGCACTGTTTCTTCAGCCAGAGATTAAGCTGCCTTCCACGTGCTCATCGTCCTCTGGCCGGTTACTGATCTCTCCATTCTCTGGAAGAGTGTTGGCCCATTGGTGCCATGACAAAATACGTGCTGGCTGCCATCTCAGTGCCAACCTTTTCTTGGCAGGTTGAGCCTCTGATGAGAGGAGAGTCCTAGGGTAGGGTTGCTGTAAGCAGGAGCACGGCAAAAACGGAACTAAAAATAAGATAAATGTTCTTAAAATTAGTGTATTTGTCCTTGATTTGAGCAGGTAAATAAGATGATTTGCCAATGGAATAAGATTGCACTTAAAATAGAAATATTTCATCTCCATCATCTTATTTCAAGTGCAAGATGTCTAATTATCTTATTTTAGGGGTCAAAATACTCATTCCATTGGAAAATAATCTCATTTACCTGCTCAAATCAAGGATAAATACACTAACTTTAAGAACATTTTACTTATTTTTAGATCCGTTTTTGCAGTGAGTAAAGATGGTGACGATGGGGTACTGACCTGAGGCAGAACACTCAAAGTACAGAAAGTCTGGAGGAAGAGGAAGTAGAAGGCACACAGGAAGCTCTTCTTGAGCTATATATCATCAAGAATGACTCGGGCAAAACTCCAGACGTTGTCTAGCTCAGGGAAGAGATCTTCATCAACATACAGGATTAAACCACACCCTCACACACGTACCACCGTACATCCAGGTCTCTGAAAGACTGAAATGCAAGCAGAGCTGGTATGGAGAGGTCCATCACAAATGCGTTCCACACTGTTTAGTTATGTACGATGAATAGTCTGCTTCACAGCCATTGTTACGATGTGTTGGTCTGACACAAAAAGGTTTACGGGGTGGGAATACTTATGCAGGACGCTGCATGTTGAAGAGCTAAATATGAAATGAGGCTCCAGACCTGATGCCATGAAGGACCCAGCTTCATTGAGTCCTGCAGGTAAAGCTCCTCCTGTCTGTGTTCCACAGCTCACCGTGGTCATGGAGAGGATCATGTCTTTCAGCTTGGCCTGCCCTCTTGCAAAGTTCCTGAATGGTCTGGAGATTCTGCTCAGTAAAGCGCAGGTGAGCGATGTTGGCAAGATACTAGCAGGCTTTATGAGACCCTCAGAGATGGTTCCTGAGAGCCAACCTCGGTTTTCTGTCTACCGATTAGGACTGGGAGAACAACGCCAGCCGCTCCGTGTCTCTGCGGAAGGAGCTGGAGCCGGTCACCCAGCTCATCATCCAGTGGCGCAAACTGGAGCTGAAGTAAGATGAAAAGGGATCCAGGTCACACTGTTCTTGTAGGTCTGACCCTGTGAGCTCTTAACTGTTAATGGAACCCCACATGGTTATGTTTTAGTTGCTGGTCGAGTAGTCTGGACAATGCACTGCAGCGACACACTGAGAAATCCACCAAACACTGGTTCTCCATCTACCAGCTGGTGGAGCGATACCTAGAACAACAGAGAACCGGGGCTAGCGCAGGTAGGCCAGACTTTCAGAGTTCACTACATTGATGCAGCTGAACAGTTCTCCATCGTTCTGTATGCTGACCGCTATCTGTCTTTTTTTTCTATTTTATCAGATTCTAAGGACTATTTTCAAACTTTTTAACTTGTCAGGAAGTGTTGTTTGTTACATTGAGCTTGGACACTTTATTTCTATCGGAATATGCCTCATTATCTGTTAATCATTGCATAGTATTATCCCCCTTCTGATTAGTCTTAAACTGAACCTTTGTGCATTTGGAGGCTCATTCTTTGTGTTTCCATGGGCATCGATGTGTGCCTGTGTGTTATATGTGAACTCTGAACCCGTGTCTCACCAACATGTCACTATGGTTGCATAATGACAATAAAGACTCTCGATTCTAGGGAGCTAACTCCAGAGCCACCAGGTTTTTAGGATGGGGGCGGGGGGGGGTTCACGCCTGCGGTTAGTTAAAATGAACAGTTAATTATTTATATGTGGAAGTAAATGTTTGTAAATCCACATTGGCCTAATAAATATAAGGCTGTTTTTATGATTAGACTGAAAATCAGATTTTTATCTCTATAACCTTCTATTGGCAGCTCTGTTTATACTAGAGAGAGAAGGCTAGTGGATGCTTCTGAAAGTTCTCTTTGTCCCTGTGGTTGTCCCCACCAGGAGAGCAGGCAGAGAGCCTCTCCCTGTCCTCCGTGTCCTCTACTCTTGAAGCCTTCATGGAAAGCTCCACCCTGGGCGAGTTTCACACCCGTCTCAGAATGCTGCTCAGCTTCCACTGCCACCTCCTGCTGGTCCCCAACCTGCCGGGACAAGGTCAGTCGCCTCCCCTGCCTACACGCACAGCCGTCAGGCTGGAGAATTATGGTATGCATTCAAATACGAACCTCTTTGCCATATGTAAGGGTTGATGGTGTGTGAAACTATATGACTGTATAGTAAACGTTGAGCGTTATGCTTCAGTCTAAAGAGGACGTGGTTGGATTTGACTTCGTAAAGGGCCTTGAGATGACATGTGTTGTGAATTGGCGCCATATAAATAGAATAGAGTTAAATTTAGTTAAAGGCAAGTATGTCAGGTACATACGACCCTCTCAGTTTTAAATCTGAGAGGGTCGTATGTACCTGACATCTGAGAGGGTCGTATGTAACGGGATCTTTAATTTAAAGATCCCGTTAATGGGGAGTTTTTCTTTCCACTGTAGCATCATGCTTGCTCAGTATAGGGGATTGCTGCAAAGCCATGGACAATGCAGACGACTCTCCCTGTGGCTCTACGCTTCTCCAGGAGTGAATGCTGCTTGTGGGGACTTTGATGCAATCAACTGGTTCCCTTATATAGGAAATATTTGACCAATCTGTATAATCTGATAGAATTTGACTTTGTAAAGTGCGTTGAGATGACATCTTTAATGAACTGGCGCTACATAAATAAAATTGAATTGAATTGAAGATGGTTCTGAGCATCTCATGTCTGAAATGAATGAGTGAAACCCAGTTGGTGGTTCTGCCGTTTTCACTTCCAGAGTCTTTGCCCAGCCTGCTGTGGAACCTTCACAAGTACTACAGCCAGTTCTCCGAGGCTGTCCAGGGCAAGCTGGTCCAGCTCAGGCAGCCCATTGAGAAGGAGCTTAAAGTAAGAATGCATGAATTCATGCGCTGCCCCTTTAAGGTACTCCCTAAAGGCTCACTGACGAGCTCCACCTTTGTTCCCAGGACTTTGTCAAGATTTCCAAGTGGAATGATGTCAGCTACTGGTCCATCAAACAGTCGGTGGAGAAGACCCAACGGTATGTGATGTGGACAGACATGATTACGCCACTTTCAGTCTGATCATGGAGGCCTTTACCAGCTCCTCATTGCTCCCTGCTTTCCTCTAGCACGCTCTTCAAGTTTGTAAAGAAGTTTGAAGCAGCTCTTGCTAGCCCCAGCCTTGCTGCGCTGGTGGAACAAGGGAGCGGCGCAAACACGGACTCTGTGGTCGCTGGCTCAGGGGACGGCTCCATCCAACGGTTCCATCAGGTGCTGAAGGGCGCCATGCCTGGCCAGGGCAGAGATCTGCAGGTGAGTGTCCCCAATACGAAGGCCGTCTTTGACTATGACTTTGATTCTTGAGTGGTCTAATTGCATGTTTTTATTTCCATCTTTTACTTTAACTGGGTTTTAGAGTGAGGACCTCGAGGAAGGAGCTGGATCCTCTTCTTTACAGGCCCGGCTGCCTGTTTTGTTCCGGAGGATGAAGAAGATGTGCATCCAGCTGCTGAAGAAGAACTCAGTGCCTGAACTGGCCGAAGATCTGGACCATTTCACCAGTAAGATTCCTGCTTCTGTAAGATCAACGTTAGATTTGATTTGGTAAAATGACCAAATGTTCCTTAAAATAATTTCGATTTGACCCGACTTATGGAATACAAACTTATTCCTATCTTATTTTCCAGCTCTAATTATTTAACCCTATTTATATAACTAGACATATTTAATTTGTTTTCCCCCACCATGTATCTTGTTTTATATTCAACAAACAGTTTTTCCAATTTAGACATTGAAAGATGTCAGCTCAATAATTACTGTGCATACTTTTTTCCTTTTCCATTTTACTCAGTATTAGTTGACACAGAGTCAACAGACATGCTCTATATAATGTCTGTTAAACCTCATTGATCTGAATGATTAAATCCAGCTTAATGATAAATAATGATAAAAGAAGTTTTGTTTTATAACCATGGCATTTATTACCATTCATCCATGTTCTGGCGCTGCTTTCTGTCGTTAAGGACCATGGCGGGGGTTGGGGAGCGCTTTAACGTTTCATCCCTCAGGATCTTGGTGTCTGAGTAGAGGGCCACGCAAAGACATTGAAATAAGACACAGACCAGACCTACGTTGTTGTCCATAGTTGGACGTGAGAAACGTCAGTTTATCAGTATCATTTATTGACATTATCACAGTACATTTCCCAGTGTTGCTGCTTCCTGATTCCTTCTGAGGCCATCACTTCTAAAAATGAGTAAAGCTTGACAGGAAGTTAAAAAGCTATTAGAGCTTTAATTCAAACAAAGGCAGTGAACTGGAGGGTTCATCATTCAGATTACTCCATACTTTTTTTAATTGAGAAAGCTTCTGGGATAGGTAGCGAAACGTCTTCAAACCTTAGAAAAAAGTCCAGTTGTTTTGTTTTTTTACTTTTTTGGAATTACTGGGGGTCCAGAACTTTAGCTTCCTTAGCTGGACAGCTGTAGGGATGTAGGATGTTAATGGCCTTATGGTGATCATTTTAGTGTTAGCATGATTTACGGTCACATTCCACGCTAAAGTAGCCCTGCAGCATCAGGTTGCATACGGCCAGGACATTTTAATGATCTAGAGAAGCATCTGAAATGCTAAATAGGAGAAGCCCACAAGGCAGCCACAGTTTTCTGAGTGCAGGAAAAGGAGTAAAAGCAACTGGATGTTTTTAAAGTTCTGAATTAACCGGCACTCTGTTGTAATTTAGCAACTGCTTTTCCTCTTCAGGCGAGATCCTCAGCAACCTGCGAGAGCTGCAGAGCCTCGGCGTCAACACGGCAGCAACAAAAGAAAAGCAGAGGGCAGAGGTCAAACACATCCTTCAGCAGAAGCAGAGAGCGCTCTCTGACCTGTTCAAAACGCTCTCTGAAATAGGTTTGAGTCCTGCTTATCCATCTCCTTTGGCCTGTGTTGCTTCCAGTATGTCTGTGCTTTAAGCATTTCTTTTCCTGGTCAGGTCTGTCGTACCGGAAAGGCCTGACGTGGAACAGGACGGCAGGCCCAGAAAGCACCCTTTGCATGCAGCCACTGGAGATGAGCACCGCGCTTTCCACCGTGAAGAACCAGCAGAAGCTTGAGCGCCTGTAAACAGAGTCTATTTCGATGGACAAAAAGACATGAGCACGTCCATATGTGCTGTTTCTTTCCAAGTTGCCAATTTGTCTCCATATCTTATGTTGCAGGTTGTTTCCAGAGTTGATGGCAGCCTGGGAAGGATGTCAGAAATACTTTTATCGTTCCTGGGCCAGGAGAACAGCCCTGCTGACGGCTCTCCAACATGCCACTAAGGTGAGACACACCAACAGTAGCATGTTTTATCCAGGTTCATCTTAATATGGGCGCATCCAATAAAACAAGCAAACCGAACAGAATCCTGGCTGGTTGGATGAAGATGTGTGTAGGTCTCTGCTCTTTGTCTGGGAAACTGCTCTCTCTGCCCCAATTAAAGAACCAGTTCTGTTAAACAGCCTTTTTGTAGATTTTTAGACTGTATATGGTGCTGATACTAGTTGGCAAGATGAGGTTTTATGTGACCTATCATTGTGCATTTAGTAGTGTCTGCACAGGTCTGGATAAAAACCCGGTGGAAAAGGGATGAGTGGTGGATTCAAGGTTCAATCAAGTTTATGGTGCAATGCCGAATCTTTCCAGGCCTTGGTCTGAATGTTGGATCTAATTGTCCATCATGAATCGTCCACCTGCCCCTAAACAGAACCAGGCTCGTTCCAATGAGAAATTAGTGCTTGATTTTCAGTCTCGTGTTTTGTAAAGATTCAACCTGTTGATCTGGCGTTGATTAATCAATCTCTGATGGCTTTCCCTTGATAGTTGTTTCTATCGCACCCTGGAGGTTCTTGCATATGCTGCCCGCTCTGACTGTAAAAGATTCGATTTTTGATCAGTTGATCCCCTATCAGGGCCGATCACGCTTAAAATATTGGCTGATTCGGGTTTCTTGGTGCATCTCTGCAGAGAACATGTTTCTTACTTTTGCCTGGAGCACAGAAGTCAGGCAACAGAACAGAATGGACAGTCCTACAGACGAATAGTCATCAATTAGATGTGTTTTTATGAAGTAAAAACAAAAGTTTATTTGCCATCTCTTGCTGCCTTGGGAGCAATGTTATTAACCTATAACAACCTGACCCTAGTCTTAGAGCCATTGAATGCTCAAGTTCATCCAAAAGACCATGGCATGTTTTTATTTGCTTGTTCTTCTGCAGGACAAGCTCTGATCCCATGTTTCTTTGTGTTTTCCCGTCTCGCGTTGTGCGTCTCCACGGTTGCAGGAGCTCGGTGTTGGGAACATAGACCGCTGCAGAGGTTTTTCCTCTCACCTGTTTAAGCTGCTGCTCAGACAGAGGCATCGGCTGGCCGAGCTGACTGAACAGTGGGTCTCCCTCAGGTAAGTCCTCTGAGGCGCAGTGCTATGTTGGATAGAAACGGAAGCATACAGCACACAAGCACATTCTTGAGAGACTCCAACCCAGCGTCAAGTAAAGGTGGAGAATACGGCGCATTAAAGCAACCTGACAAGTGATGTTTCCAAAGCCCGCGGCAACCTCAGATGTTTGACACTCACAAGAAATAATATGCTGCTGGAAATGAGGTTCTGTGGCTATTGACCGCTGGCTTAGACAAGCAACCTACAACCTACATAGAGCTAGAGGACTTGATGATGGCTTTCATTTGTTGCTCTGCATGAAATCCTCTCTACCTGGAGAAAAATATGAAGCATCATCATCTTCTCTGTAGCCTTAAAGCCAGTCAATCCATAGTCTTATGAAGAAAGCTGTCTCTGCATTAGGGTTAAGCTTTGTGCCGGTAGGAAATGACTACCTGTCTGTGTTGAACAGCATGTTTGTTCCTCTGAGTTGCAGTTTAGTTCATTAAGTTTAACAATGATACCACAGGGCTTCTGCAATATTGTAAATGTCTGTATTTGTCTCCTCACCTCATCCAGGAAGCTAACAAACAACGTCCAGGACATTAAAGCTCACCTCCAGACTCCCGGTGGGGGTGCGACCTGCGCCCTGCCCCCCCAGGACTCTCTGCAGGACTGGTTCAGAAGGGGCCAGGTGCTGGCAGCTCAGTGTGCCGCCCTTCTGCAGCAGCTGTCCTGGCTGCTGCAGTGTTGTCCTGAGGACCCCCAGGACAAGGAGCAGACGAGTGGCAGCAGCAGGCACCACACCTTGGTGTGCCCTTCCCCTCTGGCCATTCAGCAGCAACCCGCTGGTTGCCTGTTGAAAAGAGGAGACCCCGAATGGTGTCACCTCCACCAGCGAATCGTTGCGATACTAAAGGATGCCCAGAGTCTGAAGGAGAAGCTGGGCTCTCTGGCACAACGGGGCTCAGACGGACTTCTCTGCACATGGTACATCATCACACAGTTTTTTTTAAGTCCTTCTACACTGTGACAAAAGTTCAAGACGGATATCTTTTGATATCCCCCCACAGGAGCAGTTTTACCACATGCTGTAGTGCCATGGAGCAGCTGGCTGGTGTGGCAGCCCACGTGTCCAGCATAGAGCGGCTGTTCTCCCCGGTCATCAGTGTGGGCAGAGCAAACAGCGAGCCGGCCGTAACACAGAGCCTGCAGTATGTCCGAGGGCAGGTGGAGACGTGCCTTACAGAGTTTGCCTCCTGGAAGAGCCAGCTGCCCCCCCTGGGCCAGCAGCCCACAGGTCCTCAGTCAGGACGCGCACATCGGCTTTCTGATTAACCGTCAGTCTAACAAGCTAACCGCCTGGAGATGCTCCGTGTTCTGTCTGCAGGTCAACAGTCGGCCTTCTGCACCGACTTCTCCGCTCAGCTCGAGGCGAACATTGGTGCGGTGCTGTGTGCAGTCCAGAAAATCGTGAAGAGAAGGGAGAGAGAGCAGCAAGGAGAGAAAGGCGGAGATTCAAAGAAAGGTGATGATGCAGTGGTTTGTGTCTGCGGTGCTTTCTGGCGGCCACGGTGTTCTCTTAAGATAGATAAGGTAGGGGCTTTATTGATCTCACATTGGAGAAATTTACTTGTCACACATCGGCTTAATAAACAAAAAGAAGGTGCCAAAAGGAGGAGAGGTGTATAAGGTATAAGGTATATACGGTGTGTCTACATATGTACAGTGTATCAAAAAAAATAAAGCATAAAATAAAAAGTACAGTGGAAATAAAGGAGATATTTTGGGTGACTTAGGTACACTCAGGTGACTTATATACAAATGGAATGACGTTTTACATTAAGTGGTACCAGGTAGTGAGATATCTATACAGCTGAAGTCGCTTATTAAACAGGATTATTTAACAGTATTATTGCACAGGTTATTGCACAGTGTATTAAATAGTAATTGCATCTTAGTTATTGCACATCAGTTATTACAGTTATAGTTAGAGTTATAGTGCAGCAACTCTTTTGTGTACACTTATGCAGGGCTTGGGTTATCCTGTCACTCTGTTGGCGGAGTTTGCTGAGCTCAACAGATTGCTTAGGGGCCTTAGCACTCATCATTATAGATGTTGTAATGTTTCAATACTTTAAAGGAGCAATAAGTCAGCAATTTACTGTAAAATCAACCTAAATCATTCTCATTCGTCGCCTGGTCGCTTTTCTCCATCAATAATGTCTTAGTTAGGTTTTTCTCCTTTCAATGTTAGAGGTACGGTGTGGAACGACTTCGGTGCAGAGTGTAGCCTGTGTTTACTTCCTGTTAGTGAGCCAATCAGTTCCCAGGGTTCCCTAATCAGTGCGGCGTTTGGTATTTTATGATGTTACGCCAGTTTGGGGCGTGACAGACTGCATTTCTCATGATGCAAGGTGGTCAAAATGGCCACCAAACCCCATCATTCAACACGGCCCAAAATGGCCACCGACCGAGATAAGGTTGCTATAAGTATAAAACCCAGCCGCACCGGCGCTCTTTCTTCTTCTTGGCGCTCCGCCAGTACGGGAAGGCACGCAGCTGTTTCACTCCGTGGGTTTCCACCTCACATGCTCGATTTTCTCGCTGGTACGAGATTTACCGATGCAACCTCATCCCTGTGTGAACAGGAGGTCGACTCTTAAAAAAAAAAAAAAGGACTTTTGAATTCCTTCTGATCAAAGACTTGGAGCCGCCTTATCTCCCAGTGATCGTTAAAGGGACCACGCTTTCGTTTTGGCCGAACAAAGCGTCTCAACAGCCCAAAGAGAGACTTTGGGGAACCCCCCTCCCTGTTTTCCCGCTATCCGACACCTGTGTCCGTCGAAGCGCATCCAAGACGCCACAGATTTGGAGCTGTGACGCCCCTGAGACACCACAAGTAACGGGGCTTTCCCCTTTTCTTTTATTTCTCTTTTCACCTGTAAGGTAATTTAGGTGTGCCTGGGCAGAAGTAGGAGTAGTTTAATTGTTTACTCCAAAACGGAGTTGTTTTTAACTGTTGAATATTTTCTGTTGTATGTGCATGCATTTTGAAGGTGATTTTGGCTGTGCTGATTTTGTGGTTCATAAGTGACTCCGCCGCAGGTCGTTTCTTCAACTCTTTCCCATCTTTCCTTCCTCTCTTTGCTCTCTCTTATCATCGGATTCAATCTCTTTGTTAGAACTCAGTTTGCGGTTTGTTTAAACTCCTCTGCCAAGCACTCCCTCTCTGGCCGAGCCACCGCCCCACTTTAGTGTAAGCGCTGACTGCATCATTAGGACCTCCCCTCACGCATCACGCAAGGTTGTAGGTCATACGTCATCATGGTCGCCATCTTGGGAGGGTGTCGCGTAGCTAAACTATAGGTAGCTGTTGTGAAAACATTGAGGCGTCCGTCTGGATTCTCAAAGCGGCTTTCTGCCTTTCAATGCTGCGACGTCAAATGCCAACATCTTGAATGTGATGTTTAAACAACTGTGAGTTGAACTAAGATTTGCTACCTCTCATTTTAGTCCATTTTTGACTTTTATTTCCACATATATTTTGCATGTTTAGTTTAGTAGCGAAAAGAGTTTCCAAGGTTGTGGAATCAGAATAACTACTGTAACAGGGAATTGCTTTGGTTCAATAAAGCCAACTTGTGGAAGGGTAATTGTTTGTGTTCATTCCAATGCGGTACCGCGCACGTGACGTCACCGTCTCAAGAGCAACGCCCCTTTTGCCGCTTAGGTAGGGCATACAGGAGAGAAAGCACGGATAACCCAGCTATTACACGCGCAACAGAAACAGCGATATGACCGACTTTACAGCCGTTAAACTTTCCCAAGACGCTGTCCCAGGCGCACGGATTACTGGTCGCACTGTCGAAGAACACACCAACCTTCAGCTCAAACGATGGCTTGAGGTTCAAGGGCTTAAAAAGACTGGAAAACTGGCCGAGTTGATGAACGGTAAGCTTTGTTTTTTTTTTCCTGCGCGGCGATCATGGCAGTCAGCCGTTTTTTTTTGTTGTTGTTTGCAATCACCGTCCAGGAATGGGTATATGTTTAATGTTTGTCTCATTTGAAATGTTTTTGAGTAAGCCTGGTAGCAGGCTATCATGTTAGCGCCTGCTACCATGATAGCCTATATGCTGTCATGGTAGCAGGCGCTACTTTATTAACATGTCGGCCACCAAAATACTCTTACCTTGACTTGATGTCGCTGGAATTGGGTCAGGATGTTCTTCGGTTGGGCCCTTTCCTCCGACAAAATGCTTGCTACATATGTACGTGAATTTGGTAACTTTTTCCGGGTTGAACTGTTGTGTAGGCCGACCGCCCCGGTGTACCAGCGCACATTTCTCCTTGGCAGTCTTGAAGAAAACATCCTTCATATGCGGCCGATCAGCGTAACTCGAGTCGCTGTTGCACGTTCCATAGCAACAATGTTTAAAAACCATGGTCTTAGATTTGGAAAAAGCAGTCGTTTACCGAGTAAAACCTAGGCTAACGCACGTCTCTTTCACAGCGAAACAACGGCGGCTTTCCGGAGTTTGCCCCACTGCGTACCACGTGATGTGACGTCATCGTGACGTTGTGTTTCTAAAAATAGCTCGCGCGCGGTACCCCATTCAGAGTTGCATGGTTATTCAGAATTCAGAGTTACCTCCTCTTTGAGTTAACATCCGATATTAACATAGAGACATTTTCATTGGATTGGTGATAAAAAGGGTAACAGTTTCAACTCTTACTGCATTTATAAGTTGAGTTACCACTGTTGCTGGATAAATCGAATCGGTCAGAACCTGATCAGATCATTTTGTTCCAGCACAACTGAGTTCATAACAGCTAATTAATAAATGCATTAGTAGTATAAATCATTACAAGCTTATAGCTCTAGCATCACTACTATTTGAATCATATTTGTTATAGCTACTATTTGAGTTTTGAATGACTTATTATTAAAATTATAATACCAAATTATCATATTCAATCAGCTTCTGGCATAACAATGAGAAAAGGTGCGGTTTATGAAAGATGGAACACTGGATGAAAGTGGTCCATGGAAGAAATTCCACACAAATGCAACTCTTTTTCTTCCCAGATGAAGCTGAGGAGGGCGACGAGGAGCCTGTGGAGGATCTGCTGAAGCCTGGTCACCTGACCCGGCTCCTGGACCAGGAGCTAGAAGCTGAGGTGGAGGCTCTGTCTGTGGCTAACGTGAATGCTGGCGTGAGCCGGCTGCTGAGCTGTCTGAGGAGCCACAGAGACTCCTGTCAGCCGCTACAGCTTCAGGTACCGCTGTGTCTGTGCCCAACCATTCGACTGTGTTAAAACGTCATCATCAGTCATTTTTAACACTGCAACCGTATTTTAACACGCTTTTTCATTCTCATCTTCTGCTATTCTAGTATAAAGTACAGTTAGTTAATGGTGTGTTTGCAGAACTTGGGATTTCTCAGCTACTGTTTGTGCGTTAACGCCCTGCTGGCTGTCCCGCTCGTTGTGCTTCCTGTCTTCCAGGATGTGAGCAGTGCCTGCAGGATGCTGGTCCGCTTTCAACCTCTGCTGGGAATTTACTCTGACCTGGTGCGGTACTACCTGTCTGTGTCAGTCGGAGTCCACAGAAGCACAGGCAAACTGCTCTGTGTCCTGTCCAGCATCTTCACCGAGCTCGCCCAGAAGGTACCGACTCAACACCAGGACCTGATGAGAGGCCAGACAGCCGGTAAAACGGGAACACTAACAGTTTGCTGTTGCGTCCTCCTCAGGGTTTCTGCCTGCCTCAGGAGCTGATGGCTGATGGCGATGGAGAGGGTGCCACAGAGTTTCATGACTACGAGGGCGGTGGGATTGGAGAGGGAGATGGCGCCAAAGATGTCAGCGAGAAAATTGAGAATGAAGATCAGGTGATGAGGGAGCGGATATTTGTCCTCTATACGTCTTCGCTCAATTTTTAGTGATCCAGGATGGCAGCCATGAATGAAAAATCCTCCCATCAGTTTTCTGTGGCCACTCTGTCTGTGTGAAGCCGCCCCTGCGGTCAGTAGGCAGGCGTGAGTCTCAGGCTGAGCACAGACCCTGTCCAAACATCCATCCTGACATTTTCAGCCTTGTAACATGGCCTGAGTGATGCGTTCTCAGTAACTGCCGTCACACGCAGACAAACACACAGCAGCGTTAACGCGTTCCCGTGTGGTTCTGAAACATCTCACAGGTCACTTTAGACACACCGTTATTGAGACAGCCACATGCGTTGGTGGACTTCTATAGGCTCCAAACTCTGCATAGTTTAACAGACAGGACATGGGAACTCAGAGCTTGTCTCGTGACGAGTACAAGGAGGAGCTAGGACAACTTTCGAACCAGAGATGCAGTGAGAGAGAGTTCTTGGAGATGCAGGGTTACTGTTGAACCGGAGGTGCAGAGGTAGCAGGAAAACCAGCAACAAAGCAGGGAGCAAACTAGTCTGACAGACATGGAGTGAGTGGAGACTGATGAGAACAGGACTAGACAGGTGTGGTTTTGATAGGGACTGAAGACGAGCCGCGCGACGAGAAGCAAACTGAAGGAAGCTTATATAGAGAGGCTGGCAGGTGAGGCGAGTATTGACTGATTGGTGCCTGACAGGTGTGACTGATTGCTGAGGGTGAGCTGTGTGAGAGGAGGAGGAACTGAAAAATAACAGGGAAAAAAGCCAGACCAAAACTTAATCATGACAGACTTTAGCTCCACATCAGCACAAAGATTTTAAACATCCGACACGGCAGAGCAGGAGCATATCTGACAGACTTCCTGCAGACGCCAGCTGCATCCCACGCTTGTGTTAGCGTTAGTGATGTGGATAAATGACTGGATGGTCCATGAACAGACAGATTATACCACAGTTGGGGTCATCAGCTGCCAACTCTGCCATACTGCGTCCTCATAACCTCTGACCAAGGAAATCCCAAGTTGTGATAGAATCCATTTATTTTCATTGATAAGGATTCCCCATAAGGAGCTCATTTAACCTTTGAACTGAAATATTGCGCTCTTTAAAGTATTCCAGATTCCAGCTTCTTACTTGCTTAAATTTTTGGCAACTGTTTTTGGAGATTTTTCTCCCGTTTTTATTTTTTTCTCCTGAAGTCGGAGCCATCCAGGTAACTCTGCTGCTTTAGGAGAGTCGCGTGATGTCGGTTGGCGGTCCCCCAGTTTGCTCTAGCATGCGTCGCAGTCAGGCTGCTAAACTGTGTGATCGGTTGCCTCTCCCTGTAGGTGGAGGACACCTTCCAGGAGGGTACAGAAAAAGAAGAGGAGCAGGATAAAGAAAACATTAAGTCTGAAGACAACGCCATTGAAATGTCCGAAGACTTTGAAGGACGAGTACAGGATGGGGATGAGAATGAAGCTGGTGAGTAGAACTTGGGGACAGATGTGTGACGTATGAAGTGCAGATTGTGAAGCACACATGACCTGAATATGTTTGTAGGAGGAGAGGAGGAGTCCGACGAAGAGAATAAAGAGGAGCTTGACAAAAAGATGGGAGACCTGGGAGAAGGTCAGATAGACACTTTGGATGAGAGAATGTGGGGAGATGATGATGATGATGAACAAGGAAGTGACAAGGAAGAGGAGTCTGGAGAGGGCATGGACCAGGTACCATCTCTGTGTGGAACTGTGCTTTGCAGTCCTTCTGTAATGGTTACTGAGGAAATCTATTAGACGTTAGCTTTGACACTAAGCACATGCTGTTTTTTGTGGATTTGTCAGGGGGACTCAGAACTGGTTGCCAAAGAGGACAACTTGGATGCAGCAGAGTCCAACAGAGAGAAGAAGAGCCAGGACAAGGACGAGCAGACCCGTGAAGAGGATATGGAGAAGATCCATGAACAAGGAGATGAGGTGACTTTAAATTACCTGCAGCTGTTCACTAATTATTTTCCCTTTTTCTTCTCTGACTTATTTAAATCAGAGCCGTTCAATCAGCTGACAAGAGATGTAATAAGATAAAACAAATCTGAGTCAAGCAGTTTTTCTGCGTCAGACTAGGAGAGCAGAAAAAAAAACTTTAAAATCTCTGTTAGGTCTCCAGAGTACTCATCCTTTGTTCTAGGAGAATATCTGAACTCATATCCGTGTTCTTCCTGGTTCTCAGAGAGAGTTTGATGAGAACGAGGTGGACCCCTACCACGGTCAGCAGGATAAGACCCCAGAACCTGAGGCCATGGAGCTACCCGAGGACCTGAACCTGGACCGGGATGAAGAGGCTGGAGAAGAGGAGTGTCAGGGTGACGGTGAGGGATGCTACTGAACGCCTAGCAACAATGACATAAACACACAGACGTGCTTTCACTTCATCCCATAGGTTCAGAGATTTAGGACTCATTTTTAACCTTTTCCTGCTACTTCCTGACTGCATTGGGCTTTGACTAAATTCTAAAGACATTAACTGAGATCTGTTTATCACTTGATCTTAACCTAAGTTATTAAAACCAAAACAAAACTGTTACTAGAGCATTATCAGCAACGCTAGAGGCTAATTTTATTACTAACGCTCTATAGAAATCAGAATCAACAGACTGTAAGAACAGAAAAACATTTTCTTTAAAATCTGAAGATTTGTCTAGAATCATGAGAAGACCTGATTATGTTTTACATAAAACCTCCGAGATGATATTCAGCTTTACCAAACTTGAAGCTGGAAGCTTTGGTTCAGTACCTTTTCAGTCAGACCTTCCTTTGTTCTGTTTCATGTATTCTAATCATTTTGTTTAAGACTCAGCATATGAATACTTTTACACCGTCCTCTTGTTCAAAAGCCCTGAGTACACAAACTGGATTTAACTTTTCCCGAAAGTGTCTTTGATTTTTTTTTTTTTTTTTTTTTTTTTTTACTTTTCAGATGAGAACCCATTAGACATCTCTGACAAAGCCATGGAGCAGGAGGTGAACGAAGAAGAAGAAGAGCCGAGAGATGGTGAGGAAGACGGGCCAGGAGAGACTGAGATGGAGGAGAACCTGAGAGATGATGAAAATAATCAGGAAACAAAAGCTGACGAAGAGGATAAGGAAGGAGAAGAGAAAACAGAAGGGGAGGAAGAGGTGGCCAACGAAGATGAAGAAAAGGAGGAGAAGGACAATATAGAAGGGCAGGAAGGAAAAGAGGATTTGACTATACCAAATGACAGCGGAGATAAACCAAAGGTCTA